>NC_053389.1:812618243-812775909 GCF_905171765.1 Bufo bufo
GTGTATATACCGGATCTGGGCTGTGTGTATATACAGGTCATGGTGTAGTAGTGTATATACTGGATCTGGGCTGTGAATTACATGTCATGGTGTAGTAGTGTATATACCGGATGGACTGTGTGTATATACATGTCATGGTGTGTAGTGTATATCGGATCTGTGTGTGTATATACATGTCATGGTGTAGTAGTGTATATACTGGATCTGGGCTGTGTGTATATACATGTCATGGTGTAGTAGTGTATATACTGGATCTGGACTGTGTGTATATACAGGTCATGGTGTAGTAGTGTATATACTGGATCTGTGCTGTGTTTTTATACATGTCATGGTGTAGTAGTGTATATACTGGATCTGGGCTGTGTGTATATACATGTCATGGTGTAGTAGTGTATATACTTGATCTGGACTGTGTGTATATACATGTCATGGTTTAGTAGTGTATATACTGGATCTGGGCTGTGTGTATATACATGTCATGGTGTAGTAGTGTATATACAGGATCTTGGCTGTGTGTATATACATGTCATGGTGTAGTAGTGTATATACTGGATCTGGGCTGTGTGTATATACATGTCATGGTGTAGTAGTGTATATACCGGATCTGGGCTGTGAATATACATGTCATGGTGTAGTAGTGTATATACTGGATCTGGACTGTGTGTATATACATGTCATGGTGTAGTAGTGTATATACTGGATCTGGGCTGTGTGTATATACATGTCATGGTGTAGTAGTGTATATACTAGATCTGGGCTGTGTGTATATACATGTCATGGTGTAGTAGTGTATATACTGGATCTGGGCTGTGTGTATATACATGTCATGGTGTAGTAGTGTATATACTGGATCTGGGCTGTCTGTATATACATGTCATGGTGTAGTAGTGTATATACTGGATCTGGACTGTGTGTATATACATGTCATGGTGTAGTAGTGTATATACTGGATCTGGGCTGTGTGTATATACATGTCATGGTGTAGTAGTGTATATACTGGATCTGGGCTGTGTGTATATACAGGTCATGGTGTAGTAGTGTATATACCGGATCTGGGCTGTGTGTATATACATGTCATGGTGTAGTAGTGTATATACCGGATCTGTGCTGTGTGTATATACATGTCATGGTGTAGTAGTGTATATACTGGATCTGGGCTGTGTGTATATACATGTCATGGTGTAGTAGTGTATATACTGGATCTGGGCTGTGTGTATATACATGTCATGGTGTAGTAGTGTATATACCGGATCTGGGCTGTGTGTATATACATGTCATGGTGTAGTAGTGTATATACTGGATCTGGGCTGTGTGTATATACATGTCATGGTGTAGTAGTGTATATACCGGATCTGTGCTCTGTGTATATACATGTCATGGTGTAGTAGTGTATATACTGGGTCTGTGCTGTGTGTATATACATGTCATGGTGTAGTAGTGTATATACTGGGTCTGGGCTGTGTGTATATACAGGTCATGGTGTAGTAGTGTATATACTGGATCTGGGCTGTGTGTATATACATGTCATGGTGTAGTAGTGTATATACTGGATCTGGGCTGTGTGTATATACATGTCATCGTGTAGTAGTGTATATACTGGATCTGGGCTGTGTGTATATACATGTCATGGTGTAGTAGTGTATATACTGGATCTGGGCTGTGTGTATATACATGTCATGGTGTAGTAGTGTATATACTGTATCTGGGCTGTGTGTATATACATGTCATGGTGTAGTTGTGTATATACTGGATCTGGGCTGTGTGTATATACATGTCATGGTGTAGTAGTGTATATACTGGGTCTGGGCTGTGTGTATATACATGTCATGGTGTAGTAGTGTATATACAGGATCTGGACTGTGTGTATATACAGGTCATGGTGTAGTAGTGTATATACTGGATCTGGGCTGTGTGTATATACATGTCATGGTGTAGTAGTGTATATACAGGATCTGGGCTGTGTGTATATACATGTCATGGTGTAGTAGTGTATATACTGGATCTGGGCTGTGTGTATATACATGTCATGGTGTAGTAGTGTATATACCGGATCTGTGCTGTGTGTATATACAGGTCATGGTGTAGTAGTGTATATACCGGATCTGGGCTGTGTGTATATACATGTCATGGTGTAGTAGTGTATATACAGGATCTGGACTGTGTGTATATACAGGTCATGGTGTAGTAGTGTATATACTGGATCTGGGCTGTGTGTATATACATGTCATGGTGTAGTAGTGTATATACAGGATCTGGGCTGTGTGTATATACATGTCATGGTGTAGTAGTGTATATACCGGATCTGGGCTGTGTGTATATACATGTCATAGTGTAGTAGTGTATATACTGGATCTGGGCTGTGTGTATATACATGTCATGGAGTAGTAGGGTATATACCGGATCTGGGCTGTGTGTATATACATGTCATGGTGTAGTAGTGTATATACTGGATCTGGGCTGTGTGTATATACATGTCATGGTGTAGTAGTGTATATACCGGATCTGTGCTGTGTGTATATACATGTCATGGTGTAGTAGTGTATATACTGGATCTGGGCTGTGTGTATATACAGGTCATGGTGTAGTAGTGTATATACCGGATCTGGGCTGTGTGTATATACAGGTCATGGTGTAGTAGTGTATATACTGGATCTGGGCTGTGTGTATATACAGGTCATGGTGTAGTAGTGTATATACTAGATCTGGGCTGTGTGTATATACATGTCATGGTGTAGTAGTGTATATACTGGATCTGGGCTGTGTGTATATACATGTCATGGTGTAGTAGTGTATATAATGGATCTGGGCTGTGTGTATATACATGTCATGGTGTAGTAGTGTATATACTGGATCTGGGCTGTGTGTATATACATGTCATGGTGTAGTAGTGTATATACCGGATCTGGGCTGTGTGTATATACATGTCATGGTGTAGTAGTAGTATATACTGGATCTGGGCTGTGTGTATATACATGTCATGGTGTAGTAGTGTATATACTGGATCTGGGCTGTGTGTATATACATGTCATGGTGTAGTAGTGGTATATACTGGATCTGGGCTGTGTGTATATACATGTCATGGTGTAGTAGTGTATATACCGTGTAACGGATCACCTGGCACCCCGACCGGGTACCTCCGTTGAATGAATGCTCCTAGTGCTTTCCGAGGACTCCAAGCACTCCACTTGACACCGTACGCACTGCAGACCCCACGAACCGCCGAAGCTTGGTTGAGGTCTCACCGTCTCCTACCCACCCTGGACCTACGACAAGGCTCCAGGCTCCAGTGGGTGGACCTCTCCTAAAACCAGAGAGCAGGAACAGCCCTTAAAAGAGCTAGTAGTTATAGCCAGGGGAGTATACACGTATAGCAATCCCCACACACATGAGACGAGGCTCTATGTTGAAGCTGAAACAGGAACTGACTGTACTTCACGTACAGCCTCTTTTATTCACAAACCAAAAACATAGTACTGCCCACAGGGGTTTGAAATACAACCAATCAGTAATTAACAACACATACAATGCAACTACAGCAACCAATCGTTCACGCCCCCAGAGGACCAGAATGAAGACTGGGACATAGGACAACATATCCCCACAATGCATCATGGTCTCCTCCCCTCTGTCTGGAGACAACCTGAGGAGCAATCCAATTATCTCTCAGAACAAAGGGAGATCGCCAATACACATGTAGATACAACAGGACAGACATCACCATTTAAACACACAATGGGACAATGGCACAATAGAAACACACCCAGCATTTTCCTCCCAAGCTGACAAGTTACAATTATTATAGATTGTTACAACTTTGTGAGTTTACATTGGCCATACATATAACTTACATTAATTCAAACAGTATAACGTGGGGACAAACCTATCCAAAATTCACTTGAATCGGTTCAGGGGTTTAAAAGTTAGTATATGGCCCATAATCCTGGGGCAAGAGGCCAGCAGCCAGTCCTCTCCAAAACCCAGTGGCGAGGTCGGTTTCGCCACACATCTCCCCCTCCCAGGGAAGACTAACCAGATACCTGACCTCACGGTCAGTACCTGAGTTAGTCTGGCAGTCCAACCACAACCCAATACTGGACCTGTTGAATCTTGGGGCCTGGCTCTGTTCTGTATGTCCCCAGCTGTTGAGTGGGCATCTGCTACTCCTCGCTTCCTTGTGGTTCTCCAGCTTGGAACTGTAGGTACTTGGTGGGCAGAGGCCGACTGCGCTCTGCCCAGATGCCAGCTCTTCCGCTGGGGTAGCCTGTGGGAAGTCCGGCTCTGGAGAAGAGGATAGGGGAGGGCAGAGGCCGACTGCGCTCTGCCCAGATGCCAGCGCTTCCACTGGGGTAGCCTGTGGAAAGTCAGCCTCTGGAGAAGAGGATAGGGGAGGGCAGAGGCCGACTGCGCTCTGCCCAGATGCCAGCTCTTCCGCTGGGATGTGGTCAGGGAATCCTATCCCCAGGACCTTGTTGCAGATCGGCTGTGGAGAGGAGGAATCGCTTACCTCCTCCTCCTGGCATTCCTGCAGGGTTGGTGGGGGATCTGAACCGGCCGTCCAGCATCCCGGTAGGCCTGGTGCAGAGACCGCGGTCCCATCTGCACCATCGGAGTTAGGGGTGCTGTCCCCCTCCTCCTCCTGGTATCCCTGCGGAGATGGCTGGAGATCTGGACCGACCGTCCAGCATCTCTGTAGGACTGGTAGAGAGACCTCGGTCCCATCTCCACCTGCCATCTGTGGGTCCTCCCAGGACCAGTCTGTGAGGTCCCTCAACATTTGCGAGTAAGGACCACCTGCGTCCACACCTGGCAACTCCGGCTGCTGTTGAGGGTCTGGGACAGCTGCCCAGCATCCCGGTGGAGAGACCTCGGTCCCGTCTCCCCCTGCCTGTTGTGGTTCCTCACAGGACCAGTTTATGAGGACTTCTACCTCTGTAGCTGGTACTGAAGCAGGGGATACTTCAGTCGGGTCTTCCCAGCTGTAGGGTTGTAGGTCTGGGACTGCCACCCAGCTCTCTGGCAGTGTATATTGGGACCGAATTGAGCTGAAGAAGTATTGGTAGTCCTGCTCCAGCTCCCACTCCTTTGTCACTAGAGATGCCAGGTCTTGTCTCACCTCTCTCGCTGTAGCCCAATCATGCATAGCCTCCCTGTAGTCATAGATATCCCAGAACCGGGACCCTCCAGCATCTCCGAACCCCGGTTCTGCGAAGGCCTCAAACAACAGGCCAGGGCCATCAGAATTCTCACCCTCGGGTCTGTCGTGCTCAGCCATCCAGGGGGAGTGCCGAATCACATACCACCAGAGTGCCTGGTAGGCGTCATCTAGCCAAAGCTCCTTCCATACCAGGCTCTCCAGTTCTGTTACCCACTCATTCAGGGGCTTCTCTCCCAGAAGGGGCATTCGCAGGGCCACTCGCATCCGCAACTGCTGTTCCTCACTGGGGAGACACTCGCCCCGCCGCCGCTGGGCATTTTCCAGGGCATCATACCAGATGCCTTTCCGGACTGCCTCCCTCCAGTCCGGGTCATCCTCATCCTCGTAGTGGAACGCTGTTTGAAGACTAGCCGATTCCATCCTGCTGTAGCCAGGGGCGCTGTACGGATACTAGCGTTACCCTCAATTTAGTAAATCCACGAACGGTGTCTCCGAGCTGCTTCTCCTCACACTAGGACGCCATCCCACTGCTTGCCACCAATGTAACGGATCACCTGGCACCCCGACCGGGTACCTCCGTTGAATGAATGCTCCTAGTGCTTTC
Source organism: Bufo bufo (assembly GCF_905171765.1). Taxonomy (NCBI): domain Eukaryota; kingdom Metazoa; phylum Chordata; class Amphibia; order Anura; family Bufonidae; genus Bufo; species Bufo bufo. Next base: position 812,624,003 of record NC_053389.1, read on the forward strand.
CGAGGACTCCAAGCACTCCACTTGACACCGTACGCACTGCAGACCCCACGAACCGCCGAAGCTTGGTTGAGGTCTCACCGTCTCCTACCCACCCTGGACCTACGACAAGGCTCCAGGCTCCAGTGGGTGGACCTCTCCTAAAACCAGAGAGCAGGAACAGCCCTTAAAAGAGCTAGTAGTTATAGCCAGGGGAGTATACACGTATAGCAATCCCCACACACATGAGACGAGGCTCTATGTTGAAGCTGAAACAGGAACTGACTGTACTTCACGTACAGCCTCTTTTATTCACAAACCAAAAACATAGTACTGCCCACAGGGGTTTGAAATACAACCAATCAGTAATTAACAACACATACAATGCAACTACAGCAACCAATCGTTCACGCCCCCAGAGGACCAGAATGAAGACTGGGACATAGGACAACATATCCCCACAATGCATCATGGTCTCCTCCCCTCTGTCTGGAGACAACCTGAGGAGCAATCCAATTATCTCTCAGAACAAAGGGAGATCGCCAATACACATGTAGATACAACAGGACAGACATCACCATTTAAACACACAATGGGACAATGGCACAATAGAAACACACCCAGCATTTTCCTCCCAAGCTGACAAGTTACAATTATTATAGATTGTTACAACTTTGTGAGTTTACATTGGCCATACATATAACTTACATTAATTCAAACAGTATAACGTGGGGACAAACCTATCCAAAATTCACTTGAATCGGTTCAGGGGTTTAAAAGTTAGTATATGGCCCATAATCCTGGGGCAAGAGGCCAGCAGCCAGTCCTCTCCAAAACCCAGTGGCGAGGTCGGTTTCGCCACATACCGGATCTGGGCTGTGTGTATATACATGTCATGGTGTAGTAGTAGTATATACTGGATCTGGGCTGTGTGTATATACATGTCATGGTGTAGTAGTGTATATACCGGATCTGGGCTGTGTGTATATACATGTCATGGTGTAGTAGTGTATATACTGGATCTGGGCTGTGTGTATATACATGTCATGGTGTAGTAGTGTATATACTGGATCTGGGCTGTGTGTATATACATGTCATGGTGTAGTAGTATATATACCGGATCTGGGCTGTGTGTATATACATGTCATGGTGTAGTAGTGTATATACTGGATCTGGGCTGTGTGTATATACATGTCATGGTGTAGTAGTGTATATACCGGATCTGGGCTGTGTGTATATACATGTCATGGTGTAGTACTGTATATACTGGATCTGGGCTGTGTGTATATACATGTCATGGTGTAGTAGTGTATATACTGGATCTGGACTGTGTGTATATACATGTCATGGTGTAGTAGTGTATATACTGGATCTGGACTGTGTGTATATACATGTCATGGTGTAGTAGTGTATATACTGGATCTGGACTGTGTGTATATACATGTCATGGTGTAGTAGTGTATATACTGGATCTGGGCTGTGTGTATATACAGGTCATGGTGTAGTAGTGTATATACTGGGTCTGTGCTGTGTGTATATACATGTCATGGTGTAGTAGTGTATATACTGGATCTGGACTGTGTGTATATACATGTCATGGTGTAGTAGTGTATATACTGGATCTGGACTGTGTGTATATACATGTCATGGTGTAGTAGTGTATATACTGGATCTGGGCTGTGTGTATATACAGGTCATGGTGTAGTAGTGTATATACTGGGTCTGTGCTGTGTGTATATACATGTCATGGTGTAGTAGTGTATATACTGGATCTGGGCTGTGTGTATATACATGTCATGGTGTAGTAGTGTATATACTGGATCTGGGCTGTGTGTATATACATGTCATGGTGTAGTAGTGTATATACTGGATCTGGGCTCTGTGTATATACAGGTCATGGTGTAGTAGTGTATATACCGGATCTGGGCTGTGTGTATATACATGTCATGGTGTAGTAGTGTATATACCGGATCTGTGCTGTGTGTATATACAGGTCATGGTGTAGTAGTGTATATACCGGATCTGTGCTGTGTGTATATACAGGTCATGGTGTAGTAGTGTATATACTGGATCTGGGCTGTGTATATACATGTCATGGTGTAGTAGTGTATATACCGGATCTGGGCTGTGTGTATATACAGGTCATGGTGTAGTAGTGTATATACTGGATCTGGACTGTGTGTATATACATGTCATGGTGTAGTAGTGTATATACCGGATCTGGGCTGTGTGTATATACATGTCATGGTGTAGTACTGTATATACTGGATCTGGGCTGTGTGTATATACATGTCATGGTGTAGTAGTGTATATACTGGATCTGGACTGTGTGTGTATACATGTCATGGTGTAGTAGTGTATATACTGGATCTGGACTGTGTGTATATACATGTCATGGTGTAGTAGTGTATATACTGGATCTGGACTGTGTGTATATACATGTCATGGTGTAGTAGTGTATATACTGGATCTGGGCTGTGTGTATATACAGGTCATGGTGTAGTAGTGTATATACTGGGTCTGTGCTGTGTGTATATACATGTCATGGTGTAGTAGTGTATATACTGGATCTGGACTGTGTGTATATACATGTCATGGTGTAGTAGTGTATATACTGGATCTGGGCTGTGTGTATATACAGGTCATGGTGTAGTAGTGTATATACCGGATCTGTGCTGTGTGTATATACAGGTCATGGTGTAGTAGTGTATATACTGGATCTGGGCTGTGTATATACATGTCATGGTGTAGTAGTGTATATACCGGATCTGGGCTGTGTGTATATACAGGTCATGGTGTAGTAGTGTATATACTGGATCTGGACTGTGTGTATATACATGTCATGGTGTAGTAGTGTATATACCGGATCTGGGCTGTGTGTATATACATGTCATGGTGTAGTACTGTATATACTGGATCTGGGCTGTGTGTATATACATGTCATGGTGTAGTAGTGTATATACTGGATCTGGACTGTGTGTGTATACATGTCATGGTGTAGTAGTGTATATACTGGATCTGGACTGTGTGTATATACATGTCATGGTGTAGTAGTGTATATACTGGATCTGGACTGTGTGTATATACATGTCATGGTGTAGTAGTGTATATACTGGATCTGGGCTGTGTGTATATACAGGTCATGGTGTAGTAGTGTATATACTGGGTCTGTGCTGTGTGTATATACATGTCATGGTGTAGTAGTGTATATACTGGATCTGGACTGTGTGTATATACATGTCATGGTGTAGTAGTGTATATACTGGATCTGGGCTGTGTGTATATACAGGTCATGGTGTAGTAGGGTATATACTGGATCTGGGCTGTGTGTATATACATGTCATGGTGTAGTAGTGTATATACTGGATCTGGACTGTGTGTATATACATGTCATGGTGTAGTAGTGTATATACTGGACCTGGGCTGTGTGTATATACATGTCATGGTGTAGTAGTGTATATACTGGATCTGGGCTGTGTGTATATACATGTCATGGTGTAGTAGTGTATATACTGGATCTGGGCTGTGTGTATATACAGGTCATGGTGTAGTAGTGTATATACCGGATCTGGGCTGTGTGTATATACAGGTCATGGAGTAGTAGTGTATATACTGGATCTGGGCTGTGTGTATATACAGGTCATGGTGTAGTAGTGTATATACTAGATCTGGGCTGTGTGTATATACATGTCATGGTGTAGTAGTGTATATAATGGATCTGGGCTGTGTGTATATACATGTCATGGTGTAGTAGTAGTATATACTGGATCTGGGCTGTGTGTATATACATGTCATGGTGTAGTAGTGTATATACTGGATCTGGGCTGTGTGTATATACATGTCATGGTGTAGTAGTGGTATATACTGGATCTGGGCTGTGTGTATATACATGTCATGGTGTAGTAGTGTATATACCGGATCTGGGCTGTGTGTATATACATGTCATGGTGTAGTAGTAGTATATACTGGATCTGGGCTGTGTGTATATACATGTCATGGTGTAGTAGTGTATATACCGGATCTGGGCTGTGTGTATATACATGTCATGGTGTAGTAGTGTATATACTGGATCTGGGCTGTGTGTATATACATGTCATGGTGTAGTAGTGTATATACCGGATCTGGGCTGTGTGTATATACAGGTCATGGTGTAGTAGTGTATATACTGGATCTGGGCTGTGTGTATATACATGTCATGGTGTAGTAGTGTATATACCGGATCTGGGCTGTGTGTATATACATGTCATGGTGTAGTAGTGTATATACTGGATCTGGGCTGTGTGTATATACATGTCATGGTGTAGTAGTGTATATACCGGATCTGGGCTGTGTGTATATACATGTCATGGTGTAGTAGTGTATATACTGGATCTGGGCTGTGTGTATATACATGTCATGGTGTAGTAGTGTATATACTGGATCTGGGCTGTGTGTATATACATGTCATGGTGTAGTAGTGTATATACTGGATCTGGGCTGTGTATATATACATGTCATGGTATAGTAGTGTATATACTGGATCTGGACTGTGTGTATATACATGTCATGGTGTAGTAGTGTATATACTGGATCTGGACTGTGTGTATATACATGTCATGGTGTAGTAGTGTATATACTGGATCTGGACTGTGTGTATATACATGTCATGGTGTAGTAGTGTATATACTGGATCTGGGCTGTGTGTATATACAGGTCATGGTGTAGTAGTGTATATACTGGGTCTGTGCTGTGTGTATATACATGTCATGGTGTAGTAGTGTATATACTGGATCTGGACTGTGTGTATATACATGTCATGGTGTAGTAGTGTATATACTGGATCTGGACTGTGTGTATATACATGTCATGGTGTAGTAGTGTATATACTGGGTCTGGGCTGTGTGTATATACATGTCATGGTGTAGTAGTGTATATACTGGATCTGGGCTGTGTGTATATACAGGTCATGGTGTAGTAGTGTATATACTGGGTCTGTGCTGTGTGTATATACATGTCATGGTGTAGTAGTGTATATACTGGATCTGGGCTGTGTGTATATACATGTCATGGTGTAGTAGTGTATATACTGGATCTGGGCTGTGTGTATATACATGTCATGGTGTAGTAGTGTATATACCGGATCTGGTCTGTGTGTATATACAGGTCATGGTGTAGTAGTGTATATACTGGATCTGGGCTGTGTGTATATACAGGTCATGGTGTAGTAGTGTATATACTGGATCTGGGTTGTGTATATACATGTCATGGTGTAGTAGTATATATACTGGATCTGGGCTGTGTGTATATACATGTCATAGTGTAGTAGTGTATATACCGGATCTGGGCTGTGTGTATATACAGGTCATGGTGTAGTAGTGTATATACTGGATCTGGGCTGTGTATATACATGTCATGGTGTAGTAGTGTATATACTGGATCTGGGCTCTGTGTATATACAGGTCATGGTGTAGTAGTGTATATACCGGATCTGGGCTGTGTGTATATACATGTCATGGTGTAGTAGTGTATATACTGGATCTGGGCTGTGTGTATATACAGGTCATGGTGTAGTAGTGTATATACTGGGTCTGTGCTGTGTGTATATACACCTCATGTGCACCCCGTCCCTTCTTACCTGCCCATCCTCCATACTTCTTCTTGAGGTTAGTCTTCCACCACCGGGAGAGTATATGGTTTTTGATCCCGATCAGCAGGGTCCACACCTGTTTCAGGACCAGATATGATAGAGCCAGGAGACCCAACAGATGAAGCCATTGGTAGAACTGAGACTCCTCCATCTGATCTTCTCTGTGGTCCTGTGTGCTGTCACCTCTGCTGATCCTCCTGTCTGACTGCAGCTTTACCCGTCCTCCTGTGACTGATGACTTCCTCCTTATTTAACCCTAATATATTTCCAGTGGGAAGGCTTTATTTGTAAGATTATTGCGCTGCCCTTATTTTATTGGTCTGTAGCCGGTGTCAGTAGAGGCAGTCCTTTAGGTCTAAGTATTTCTCAGTCCGTCCTTTGTAAGTTTTTTATTTTGGACTTGGCACGCGAAGGTATAATTTTCTGCAGCTTTTCCTATGTTTAGTGTCCTGCAGGTAGACAGATTTTGCGAACGAACCCTTATTATTCACTCTCCTTAGTAAAATGACACCATGCATGTAAGAGACCATTCCATACTAGTCAGCTCTGAGGCTACTAAACGGTGCCAGGCAGGGGCTGGGTGACAGAACCGTCCAAGTAAGTTGGAGATCATTATTAATAAATAACTGAATAGAGGGCGCTGTATGTGATTAGGAGTTTGTAGTAAGTTCATCATCAGAAATGTGTTAAAGGGGTTCTTAAGCAAAAAAAAAAAAATTACCAAGGTAAATAGTGTTAAAGGGGTTCTGCAGTGTTTTTAAACTGATGATCTATCCTCTGGAAAGATTGTAGCTGGCCAGCTAAAACCTGTCCTAGGTTGCTAATATCGCTAGACCTGCCAATAACCTTAATACAGTTCCTATGTTTGTGTGTTAAAGACAAAAGTAGAGTTATTTACTGTGATTTGTGGTAAAACAAAGTTCCAGCACTCACGTTTTCTTGGTACTACACTAGTGGGTGAATGTCCTGTACATTATTTTCTACTGTCTGAATAAAGACGAGGATTTTAGCTACCAAGAAAACGTGAGTGCTGGAACTTTGTTTTACCATTAATGCTGCCTGTTCCGTGCACGCGGGTGATCCAGGTGATCAAGTGAGCTGGACTTTTCGGTATGCATAGTCTTATTTACGGTGACTTCATGTTTGGATGTCATATAACTGTTATATATATTGTAGAGGTGGGACGAATCCAATTTTTTTCGAATCCGAATCCGAAAAGGTTCTCGAATATATCGAATCTTTCGAATCCTACGAATCCTGTACATAATTGTGTGAACGCACGGTGTAAGAAACAAAGTCAGACCGCGTCAGTTTGTCTGAACCTCCACTTCCCAGTCACGGTCGCACCCTATATGACCGCGATGACCCCTGCTCCTATCACTACAGAACATACAGGATAATACAGCCACATACCTCTTACATCCAGTGACGTCTCTTGTAGATGTTCTCTGTCCTCATCTTCTCCTTTCCGACCTTCAGACCAGACCACCATTTTTCGTCTCTGCAGTTTGACAAAAAAAAAAAATCTTAGTTTACTATTTTCCATCATTCTCCCATCTTCTGGACAAATCATCCTACTACCCCCAATACTGTGCCGCTGTGCTCCCCAATACTATACTGCAGAAACAGATAATACCCCTGATAATACTAGTACCACACAGAGCCCCCCATATAAAATACCCCTTCTTTGTGGCCTCAGTAGATGCCCCCATAGTGCCCCCCAATAATGTGCCAATAAGAAGTGGCCCCACAGTGCCACCCAATAACTTGCCAGTAAGTGTCCCCATAGATGCCCCCCTAATCATGTGCCAGTATCAAGTGCGGAGTGCCTCTCTCCTCCCCCCATGTGCCGGTATCATAGTGCCATCTCCCCCCCAATGTGCCAGTATCATAGTGCCATCTCCCCCCATAATGTGCCAGTATCATAGTGCCATCTCCCCCATAATGTGCCAGTATTATAGTGCCACCACCCTCATAATGTGCCAGTATCATAGTGCCATCTCCCCCCATAATGTGCCAGTATCATAGTGCCATCTCCCCCCATAATGTGCCAGTATCATAGTGCCATCTCCCCCCATATTGTGCCAGTATCATAGTGCCATCTCCCCCCATAATGTGCCAGTATTATAGTGCCACCTCCCCCCATAATGTGCCAGTATCATAGTGCCATCTCCCCTCATAATGTGCCAGTATCATAGTGCCTCCCCCCCACAATGTGCCAGTATCATAGTGCCTCTCACCTCTCCCCCTGGCATCCACAGATCCCCCATCCTATAACAGTGCCATCCACAGACACCCCATCCTATAACAGTGCCATCCACAGACCCCCCCACCCCATAACAGTGCCATCCACAGACCCCCCCCACCCCATAACAGTGCCATCCACAGACCCCCCCACCCCATAACAGTGCCATCCACAGACCCCCCCACCCCATAACAGTGCCATCCACAGACCCCCCCCACCCCATAACAGTGCCGTCCACAGACCCCCCCCCACCCCATAACTGTGCCGTCCACAGACCCCCCCCACCCCATAACAGTGCCATCCACAGACCCCCCCCACCCCATAACAGTGCCATCCACAGACCTCCCCCACCCCATAACAGTGCCATCCACAGACCCCCCCACCCCATAACAGTGCCATCCACAGACCCCCCCCCCCACCCCATAACAGTGCCATCCACAGACCCCCCCCACCCCATAACAGTGCCATCCACAGACCTCCCCATCCCATAACAGTGCCATCCACAGACCCCCCCACCCCATAACAGTGCCATCCACAGACCCCCCACCCCATAAAAGTGCCATCCACAGACCCCCCCCCCCACCCCATAACAGTGCCATCCACAGTCCCCCCCCACCCCATAACAGTGCCATCCACAGACCCCCCCACCCCATAACAGTGCCATCCACAGCCACCCCCCACCCCATAACAGTGCCATCCACAGACCTCCCCCCACCCCTTAACAGTGTAATCCACAGACCCCCCATTGCCGCTCCAGTACAGTTATAAAATGTGTAATTTAATTAATAATAATTGATTCATGCTGCCCCCTCTGTCTGTAGTACATTCAATACATCCTACTTACAGGGCTACTGATATCGTAATGCAGGCCGGCCGGGCAGACGAGCGGTAGAGTGACTTACTGACGTCACGTGCCTGAGCCGCCTGCTTTATGAATGAAGCAGGCGGCGCAGGCAGGTGACGTCAGTCACTCTGCCGCTCGTCTGCCCGGCCGGCCTGCATTTACGATATCAGTAGCCCTGTAAGTAGGATGTATTGAATGTACTACAGACAGAGGGGGCAGCATGAATCAATATTAATAGAATTACACATTTTATAACTGTACTGGAGCGGAGGGGCCGGAGCACAGTGAACGCACCGGCCCCCAGCTCCTCCTCCCAGTCCCTCCCACCGGGATTCGTCGGATTCGTTACAGGTAAATTACGTCGGGATTCGAGTCCACGAATCCCCCGAATCCAGCAAGATTCGAGGGATTCATGGATTCGACGAATCCCCCGTCCCATCTCTAATATATTGTGTTCACAAAAGCAGAAAAGATAATATGTGTTTAAGATTCATTATATGGATGTGAGGTAAGCTCAATGACAGCAGAAACAACAGAAAGCATAGAGTTAAACTGTTGTTGCTGGGCAGGAGTCTACACCAATCACAGCAAGCCTCACTCATAGCAGGAGTTTTGACCAATCACAACCAGCTTCACACACAGCCTGTGTGGGAAATTCCCCTAGCAGGAGCTGCTAGAAATAATTATTCAACAGAGAGAGAAGCTGAACAGACATTCACTTCATTAAGAGCTGTGTTTTATGGAAGCAGGTCAAAATAGGTATTTAAAACAGTTATATAATGTTCCTACTGTTAATATAGTGATTAGAACTGAATTCTGAACCAGTTATATGTGTGTTTAATTACAGTTCCACAAATTGCAAACTACAAATACCATACAAAAAATTGCAACCATTCAAATTACATATTGCAATCCAAATTGCATACAACAATACCAGATCATACTCAACCAATCTGCAAATAGTTACTGCTAACTGCATACTGCAAATTGCGACCAAATTCAGAAAGTAGAACTATTAGTTAGACCTCAGATATGCCTTTCAGAGAGATCATAAAGTGCTTAAATAACTTAAAGTAAGAGTACAGATACTCAAGAGAGAAATATATCCACCATTTTATGTTAAATGACAAGATTGAACAGTTGAACCACCATCCTATGCATACCGCCATTTTGTGATATCTTTTCAACACGTGTTTTGTACATGGACTATCTGCTGCAGGGGCAGCAGTATTATACAGCCAGGTTCATAAATATTGGGAAATCGACACAATTCTAACATTTTTGGCTCTATATGCTGTTAAAGCAGCCCTAAATTAGGGCATTTTAGATACACTCTGGTGTTCCAGATCATTGTACCCCCCCAGGGGTTAATATCCACGCGTGGCTGAGAGACTGAACACTGACACAGAAGTTGGTCAAAGCAATCTCTAACTTTATTTAAATCAGGTAAGCCGTATTATACATCTTCAGAAGAGGGCAGTCCTCACTGAGGCTTAAACATTGTTTCATTGGTCAAAAAGGAAGAAGAGATAAGAGAGAGGCGATAATACCCTGGCATTTGCGCAGTGAATACCACTTTGGAATGTGAACTAATGTAAACATCTCGTTACCATCGCCATTTTGTAATGGCTGACAATCTAACAATAATACTGCATACGTCATATGTGACACTTCAAAGAGGTGCTTCTCTATAGGCAGTGAATGTAACGGAACGCCTAGCACCCCGACCGGGTACCTCTGTTGAATGGATGCTCCTAGTGCTTTCCGAGGACTCCAAGCACTCCACTTGACACCGTACGCACTGCAGACCCCACGAACCGCCAAAGCTTGGTTGAGGTCTCACTGTCTCCTACCCACCCTGGACCTACGACAAGGCTCCAGTGGGTGAACCTCTCCTACATCCAGAGAGCAGGAACCAGGAACAAGCTCTTACAAGAGCTAGTAGTTATAGCCAGGGGAGTATAGCAAATCTCCCAGCGTATAGCAATCCCCCGCGTCGATCAGTTACCCAAATATCAGCCTCAACATGATAAAGGGTAAAACAGGAACTGCCTGTACTTCACGTACAGCCTCTTTTATTCACAAACCAAAAACATAGTACTGCCCACAGGGGTTTGAAATACAACCAATCAATATATTACAACACATCCCCACAAAATCCTCCCCTCTGTCCGTGATAGAATTACCTCACACTGGGTTGATGCAATCATCACAGACAGACGAATACACAATATCCTCTGTCCTGGAGACAACCGAGAAGTAATTCAATTATCCCTCAGGACAAAGGACATCGCCAATACACACAGAGAGACAACAGGACAGGAATCCCCACCCAAACACACAAAATCCTCCCTTCTGTCTGTGATATAATTATGGATTAACATAACTATTCCAGACAGTAAAAATACAGTTTTTAAACATACTCTATAACTTTAAAACCATACATTCCATCTCCATAAAAATTACATATTTAAACTCAGTATACATCAAATATAACCACTTCCAAAAATCACACAAATCCCTCCAGCGGATCAAAAGTTAAGTGGAAGTCCTTGATGACCGACCGCAAGCACAATTTCCTGCCCAAAACAGTTCCATAGATTTGGGCTGTGCGGTTCGGTCAATTTCATGCAGAAAAACGACTAAGTCCCATCTTCGAACGGGACTTAGTCTCTGGAGCTGAAAGTTCCGTATGGAAGAAGGTAAGGGTCAGCGGTGTTCGTGTATTTGCGCATCCGATTTTAGTTCCACAGAATCTTTAGTATACACCGCCGACGGCGTTCGGTCCTATTAACAGTCCAGACATGCGGCCTAGTTCTGTTACACTGTTCTTGAAGGGTAATATGTCCCGGGGCCATAGTAGTAGGGCAAGAGGCTGGTAAACAGGCCTCTCCAAAACCCAGTGGCGAGGTTGGTTTCGCCACAGTGAATAATATATATCATCAAGCCATATGATTGGCTTACGCATCTCCACCACACTCTATGGGACACCTGCAAAAAGATGAGAAATCAGACACTGCCCGCAGCACTTTGCCCCCCCCCTCTCTTCTACAGTCTTGAAACAAAGAGAGGGGTGGGAGGCACTTGGAGAAGAAAAAGTTTAACTCATTAAAGTCCTAGATATACAAAATATAGAATAAAATTCACACATCTTTAACAATACCACCACAATGGATTTAAAATGAAACGAACAAGATGTGCTTTACCTGCAGACTGTCAGCTTTAATTTGAGGGTATTTACATCCAAATCAGGTGAAAGGTGCAGGAACTACAACAGTTTGCATATGTGCCTCCCACTTGTTGAAGGATCAAAAGTAATGGGACACTTGGCTTCTCAGCTGTTCCATGGCCAGGTGTGTGTTATTACCTCATTATCCCAATTACAATGAGCAGATAAAAGGTCCAGAGTTCATTTCAAGTGTGCTATTTTCATTTGGAATCTGTTGCTGTCAACTCTCAAGATGAGATCCATAGAGCTGTCACTATTAGTGAAGCAAGCCATCATTAGGCTGAAAAAACACAACAAACCCATCAGAGAGATAGCAAAAACATTAGGCCTGGCCAAAACAACTGTTTGGAACAGTCTTAAAAACAAGGAACGCACCGGTGAGCTCAGCAACACCAAAAGACCCGGAAGACCACGGAAAACAACTGTGGTGGATGACCGAAGAATTCTTTCCCTGGTGAAGAAAACACCTTTCACAACAGTTGGCCAGATCAAGAACTCTCTCCAGGAGGTAGGTGTATGTGTGTCAAAGTCAACAATCAAGAGAAAACTTCACCAAAGTGAATACAGAGGGTTCACCACAAGCTGTAAACCATTGATGAGCCTCAAAAACAGGAAGGTCAGATTAGAGTTTGCCAAACGACATCTAAAAAAGCCTTCACAGTTCTGGAACAACATCCTATGGACAGATGAGACCAAGATCAACTTGTACCAGAGTGATGGGAAGAGAAGAGTATGGAGAAGGAAAGGAACTGCTCATGATCCTAAGCATACCACCTTATCAGTGAAGCATGGTGGTGGTAGTGTCATGGCGTGGGCATGTATGGCTGCCAATAGAACTGGTTCTCTTGTATTTATTGATGATGTGACTGCTGACAAAAGCAGCAGGGTGAATTCTGAACTGTTTCGGCAATATTATCTGCTCATATTCAGCCAAATGCTTCAGAACTCATTGGACGGCGCTTCACAGTGCAGATGGACAATGACCCAAAGCATACTGCAAAAGCAACCAAAGAGTTTTTTAAGGGAAAGAAGTGGAATTTTATGCATTGGCCAAGTCAATCACCTGACCTGAATCCGATTGAGCATGCATTTCACTTGCTGAAGACAAAACTGAAGGGAAAATGCCCCAAGAACAAGCAGGAACTGAAGACAGTTGCAGTAGAGGCCTGGCAGAGCATCACCAGGGATGAAACCCAGCGTCTGCTGATGTCTATGCGTTCCAGACTTAAGGCTGTAATTGACTGCAAATGATTTGCAACCAAGTATTAAAAAGTGAAAGTTTGAGTTATGATTAATATTCTGTCCCATTACTTTTGGTCCCTTAACAAGTGGGAGGCACATATGCAAACTGTTGTAATTCCTGCACCGTTCACCTGATTTGGATGTAAATACCCTCAAAATAAAGCTGACGGTCTGCAGGTAAAGCACATCTTGTTTGTTTCATTTCAAATCCATTGTGGTGGTGTATAGAACCAAACATGTTAGAATTGTGTCGATGTCCCAATATTTATGGACCTGTCTGTATATGAAGAAAAGTTGAAGTTAATAAAGAAGTTATTTCAAGCATTTGGTGTGCTCTTTAAACCTACTGTTTCCATAGAACGGCGCTAGAGGAATTACAGAGTAGCAGTCTGGTTAGACTTAAAGTCAGAGATATCAAAATTCTTCTAATGCCTCAGTGCAAAAGGCACTTCATAGTGCTGCGCCTGCCACATAGATCATCAGCATCTGATCGGCGGGGGTCCGACACGCGGGACCCCCGCCGATCAGCTGTTTGAGAAGGCAGAGGCGCTGGAAGTAGCGCCGCGGCCTTCTCACTGTTTACCGCAGGCCCAGTGATGTCACGGCTCGTATCAATGTCCTGGGCGGAGCTAAGCTCTGTTTACTTGAATGGAGCTTAGCCCCGCCCAGGCCATTGGATACTAGTCGTGACGTCACTGGGCCTGCGGTAAACAGCAAGAAGGCCGCGGCACTACTGCCGGCGCCTCTGCCTTCTCTAACAGCTGATCGTCAGGGGTCCTGGGTGTTGGATTCCCGCTGATCAGATGCTGATGATCTATCTAGTGGATAGATCATCAGTTTAAAAAAGCTGCAGAACCCCTTTAAATTATGTGCATTTTCCCTGGGATTCTGTGCCAAGAACAGCAGCAAGACTGCTGTGTGTGAAAACATCCTAAGGGTACATTCACGCAGGGCCCGCGTCAGCACCCGGCATACCCGGGCAAGTGCCGGAGCCCACTGCTCCTGGGGGGCCCACTGAGCTGCTATGAGCACTTCCATCAATGACACTGCTGTCATTTCACTTACGCAGTGCCCCTCTGGTGGGCCCTCTGAGGCCGGCTGCTGCAGAGCTTCAGACATGCCCCCTCTACACAAGACGTGCTGCCTTAGGAGAGAGACTGCAGGGCTGGAGCAGAAGTGTTAACACAGTCTGTGAGTCTGCACTGTGACTGTCTCTTCTCTGTGGGACAGGTGGGTGGGCAGGCTGAACAATTTGAGTTGCTGCTGGATGCTGTAGACCAGCAGCTTAATGCTATTTGGTTCCTTTACTGTCTCATTAAGCAGTTTGCCTCCATGACACCTGTCCCCCCCCCATATCCTGTCCTATCTCATCCTCATGGAGCCCCTGCTGTCTCCTTTCCGCCCTCATGTATCCAGAGCTCCTGTTCCACCCTCCTATCTCCTGTTGCTGCCCTGCACAGACCTCCTGCCCCTACTGCTTGTATGAATCCCCCTCAGAGCCCCTTCCACCTACTTGCTGTGTCCACCCCTCCTGTCTATCCAGGGTCCCGGGCCCCTGTCTCACTCCACTGCCTCTCATTATGGTGTCGTCTGAACCGCATTCACCATAAGGACCTTCTAACGTCACACGGTCATATGACTGTGCCCCCCACTCCGTACTGTGCCCCTCAACTTGTACTGTGCCCCCTTATACCCTGCATTGTGCCCTCTTACCACACCCTGTACAGTGCCCCTAGTCATTCCCTGTACTGTGCTCCCTTATATCCTTTTATCCGGTCACTGTATGGCGGTGTTATCCGGTCACTGTACAGAGGTGTTATCCGGTCAATATATGGTGGTGGTATCCGGTCACTGTATGGCGGTGGTATCCAATAACTGGATGGCCATAACTGTATCCCTTTCCCTACCCACGCCACCTTTTTTAGACCTGGCATAAGTGGGGAAAAGTTGCAGATTGCGGTGCTAAGGACCTTGGCGCCACAATCTGTGTCAGAAGTACGCCTAATATAGACATATTTCTATTTAATAAATGACCCCCTAATTGTATTATTATTCCAGAATAGGGCTTTATATTATATAGATTCTAGTGTATTATGCTGCGCCCTGTATTTCCCAATATATAAATGATCCTTGGGAGACACAGTCCTCATCCCTGACCACCAGGACCAGTTAGCACTCTGTCAGTACATGGCGGCCTCCCCTCTCTGCTCCCCTGTGTACTGGTGCTTATTCTGACTCTAAGACTGGGTTCACATCCTATTTTTGCCATCCATTTAATGCATACCAAAAATGTACGCGTTAACAGATGCCTCAGACTGATGCCGTACAGTGACTTCCGTTCACCATACAGTTCCATGGTAGAAAAACATATACGTTAACGTCTGCATTTTTTTACTGGACTCTTCAGGATACAAAAACGTGCAGCGCTGCACATTTATATACACTGCTCAAAAAAATAAAGGGAACACAAAAATAACACATCCTAGATCTGAGTTAATTAAATATTCTTCTGAAATACTTTGTTCTTTACATAGTTGAATGGGCTGACAACAAAATCACACAAAAATTAAAAAATGGAAATCAAATTTTTCAACCCATGGAGGTCTGGATTTGGAGTCACACTCAAAACTAAAGTGGAAAAACACACTACAGGCTGATCCAACTTTGATGTAATGTCCTTAAAACAAGTCAAAATGAGGCTCAGTAGTGTGTGTGGCCTCCACGTGCCTGTATGACCTCCCTACAACGCCTGTGCATGCTCCTGATGAGGTGGCGGACAGTCTCCTGAGGGATCTCCTCCCAGACCTGGACTAAAGCATCTGCCAACTCATGGACAGTCTGTGGTGCAAAGTGACATTGGTGGATAGAGCGAGACATGATGTCCCAGATGTGCTCAATTGGATTCAGGTCTGGGGAACGGGCGGGCCAGTCCATAGCATCAATGCCTTTGTCTTGCAGGAACTGCTGACACACTCCAGCCACATGAGGTCTAGCATTGTCTTGCATTAGGAGGAACCCAGGGCCAACCGCACCAGCATATGGTCTCACAAGGGGTCTGAGGATCTCATCTCGGTACCTAATGGCAGTCAGGCTTCCTCTGGTGAGCACATGGAGGGCTGTGCGGCCCTCCAAAGAAATGCCACCCGACACCATTACTGACCCAATGCCAAACCGGCCATGCTGGAGAATGTTGCAGGCAGCAGAACGTTCTCCACGGCGTCTCCAGACTCTGTCATGTCTGTCACATGTGCTCAGTGTGAACCTGCTTTCATCTGTGAAGAGCACAGGGCGCCAGTGGCGAATTTGCCAATCTTGGTGTTCTCTGGCAAATGCCAAACGTCCTGCACGGTGTTGGACTTTAAGCACGTACTAACTAGTGGTCCCTATGGACCTATTTACGTTTTTGGATCCAGTACTGCTTTTTCTTTTAAAACTTCACTTTTATTTCATTATTTTAATAAATACAATCCTTTTATTCAAATATTTATTGTTACTATGTTACAGACAAGTTTAAAACTATCAGTGATGCGGAAAATCTCTGAATTCTTTACTCTTAGAGATATATATTCTTATATTAGTGCGTATCATTTATTGCGACCTTCTTGATAGATGGCTCTTTCTTCCTTCCTATTCTTGTGTGGCAACTATTTTGACCAGGGGAAGGGGGGGGGGGGGTGGAAAAAAAGGAGAGGGGGACAATGGGGAGGAGGGAGGGTGAAGAGATGTTATCTATTACCCTCGCTGTTGGAACGATAGGTTATAGGAGCGTCACGATCAATTACTTGTTGCTGTTCCCTTAGATATAGGGACATGTATCATACTATTACACTAGTGGTAACACCTATTGTTTTTCTATTGAGATGTTCCTCCTCTCATTTCTTCTCAGTCACTCTCTATCTCCTATATACAATCCTCCTCTCACTTCATATCACTCTATCTCCAACTCCTATGCGCTTATATTAGCCACTTCCTCCTATACTAGCTACATCTATTCAGGTCTGTGTGCTATAGTTCGCTGCTGCTATAGCGTTTTCTTTATTATTAATAGGTCTTTTCCGCATATCACTGCCTAAAAAACACTAACTCTCACACGCCCTGCATCCCGACATGTTTCGCTGTTACACAGCGTCTTCAGGGGATGATGCAGGGCTGCATCATCCCCTGAAGACGCTGTGTAACAGCGAAACATGTCGGGATGCAGGGCGTGTGAGAGTTAGTGTTTTTTAGGCAGTGATATGCGGAAAAGACCTATTAATAATAAAGAAAACGCTATAGCAGCAGCGAACTATAGCACACAGACCTGAATAGATGTAGCTAGTATAGGAGGAAGTGACACATGCACATTTATGGCCTGCTGGAGGTCATTTTGCAGGGCTCTGGCAGTGCTCCTCCTGTTCCTCCTTGCACAAAGGCGGAGGTAGCGGTCCTGCTGCTGGGTTGTTGCCCTCCTGCGGCCTCCTCCACGTCTCCTGATGTACTGGCCTGTCTCCTGGTAGCGCCTCAATGCTCTGGACACTACGCTGACAGACACAGCAAACCTTCTTGCCACAGCTCGCATTGATGTGCCATCCTGGATAAGCTGCACTACCTGAGCCATTTGTGTGGGTTGTAGACTCCGTCTCATGCTACCACTAGAGTGAAAGCACCGCCAGCATTCAAAAGTGACCAAAACATGAGCCAGGAAGCATAGGAACGGAGAAGTGGTCTGTGGTCACCACCTGCAGAACCACTCCTTTATTGGGGGTGTCTTGCTAATTGCCTATAATTTCCACCTGTTGTCTATCCCATTTGCACTACAGCATGTGAAATTGATTGTCACTCAGTGTTGCTTCCTAAGTGGACAGTTTGATTTCACAGAAGTGTGATTGACTTGGAGTTACAGTGTGTTGTTTAAGTGTTCCCTTTATTTTTTTGAGCAGTGTACATCAAACCGATAGCAAAAATGTGATGTGAACCCACTGGGGGCGGGGGACGTACTAGAATTTGCTGTGGGGCCCAATCAGTTCTAGCTACATCACTGCACAGCTCCTTTTCTCCTCCAGGCCCGGCCCAGCGGTGACGTCATGATGTGTGTCTCACTGCTGCAATGGAGGAGAGAAGGAGCCCAGGGAGCTGCGGTTAGTGAATGACAGGACCGCCGTCTCCCCTGCGCTCCAGCAATGATAGGTATGTAAGGGGGCCACTGGGGGGTAATTACACTGTGAGGGCCCCTTAAACAGTTTAATAACTCCTAGGGCCCCCCATTTAGTATAATGATTCCCAATGACCCTCCGGTATAACCCCAGTGTGGGGGCCACTGGGGGTCATTATTTTGAATGGGGGGCGACTGGGGGTCTTTATTCTGAATAGATGGGCCACTGTGGGGTCATTATACTGTGTGTGGGGCCACTGGGGGTCATTATACTGTGTGAAGGATCACTAGTGGTCATTATACTGTACTAGCTGAAGGACCCGGCTTCGCTCAGGTATATTTAACCCCTTAAGGACAGGCTCATTTTCACCTCGAGGACCAGGCCATTTTTTGCAAATCTGACCAGTGTCACTTTATGTGGTGATAACTTTAAAACGCTTTGACTTATCCAGGCCATTCTGAGATTGTTTTTTCGTCACATATTGTACTTCATGACACTAGTAAAATGGAGTCAAAAAAATTCATTTTTATTTATAAAAAAATACCAAATTTGCCAACAATTTTGAAAAATTTGCAAATTTCCAAGTTTCAATTTCTCTACTTCTATAATATATATTAATACCTTACAAAAAGTTATTAATTTACATTTCCCATATCTCTTCTTCGTGTTAGGATCATTTTGGGAATGAAATTTTATTTTTGGGGGATGTTACAAGGCTTAGAAGTTAAGAAGTAGATCTTGAAATTTCTCAGAAATTTTCAGGTCTGAAGTCACTTTGTGAAGCTTACATGATAGAAACCACCCAAAAATGACTCCATTCTAGAAACTACACCCCTCAAGGTATTCAAAACTGATTTTACAAACGTTGTTAACCCTTTAGGTGTTCCACAAGAATTAATGGAAAATAGAGATACAATTTCAAAATTTCACTTTTTTGGCAGATTTTCCATTTTAATATTTTTTTTCCAGTTACAAAGCAAGGGTTAACAGCCAAACAAAACTCAATATTTATGGCCCTGATTCTGTAGTTTACAGAAACACCCCATATGTGGTCGTAAACTGCTGTATGGGCACACGGCAGGGCGCAGAAGGAAAGGAATGCCATACGGTTTTTGGAAGGCAGATTTTGCTAGACTGTTTTTTTGGACACCATGTCCCATTTGAAGCCCCCCTGATGCACCCCTAGAGTAGAAACTCCATAAAAGTGACCCCATCTAAGAAACTACACCCCTCAAGGTATTCAAAACTGATTTTAGAAACTTTGTTAACCCTTTAGGTGTTCCACAAGAGTTATTGCAAAACAGAGATGAAATTTCAGAATTTCAATTTTTTGGCAAATTTTCCATTTTAATATTTTTTTTCCAGTTACAAAGCAAGGGTTAACAGCCAAACAAAACTCATTATTTATGGCCCTGATTCTGTAGTTTACAGAAACACCCCATATGTGGTCATAAACTGCTGTACGGACACACGGCAGGGCACAGAAAGAAAGGAATGCCATACGGTTTTTGGAAGGCAGATTTTGCTAGACTGTTTTTTTGGACACCAGGTCCCATTTCAAGCCCCCCTGATGCACCCCTAGAGTAGAAACTCCATAAAAGTGACCCCATCTAAGAAACTACACCCCTCAAGGTATTCAAAACTGATTTTACAAATGTCGTTAACCATTTAGGTGTTCCACAAGAGTTATTGGCAAATAGAGATGAAATTTCAGAATTTCAATTTTTTGGCAAATTTTCCATTTTAATCCATTTTTTCCAGTAGCAAAGCAAGGGTTAACAGCCAAACAAAACTCAATATTTATGGCCCTGATTCTGTAGTTTACAGAAACACCCCACATGTGGTCATAAACTGCTGTACGGGCACACGGCAGGGCGCAGAAGGAAAGGAATGCCATACGGTTTTTGGAAGGCAGGTTTTGCTAGACTGTTTTTTTGGACACCATGTCCCATTTGAAGCCCCCATGATGCACCCCTAGAGTCGAAACTCCATTTTAGAAACTACAGGATAGGGTTGAAGTTTTGTTGGTACTAGTTTAGGGTACATATGATTTTTGGTTGCTCTATATTACACTTTTTGTGAGGCAAGGTAACAGCCAAACAAAACTCATTATTTATGGCACTGATTCTGTAGTTTACAGAAACACCCCATATGTTGTTGTAAACTGCTGTACGGGCACACGGCAGGGCGCAGAAGGAAAGGAATGCCATACGGTTTTTGGAAGGCAGGTTTTGCTAGACTGTTTTTTTTTACACCATGTCCCATTTGAAGCCCCCATGATGCACCCCTAGAGTAGAAACTCCATTTTAGAAACTACAGGATAGGGTTGAAGTTTTGTTGGTACTAGTTTAGGGTACATATGATTTTTGGTTGCTCTATATTACACTTTTTGTGAGGCAAGGTAACAACCAAACAAAACTCATTATTTATGGCCCTGATTCTGTAGTTTACAGAAACACCCCATATGTTGTCGTAAACTGCTGTACGGGCACATGGCAGGGCACAGAAGGAAAGGAATGCCATAGGGTTTTTGGAAGGCAGGTTTGCTAGACAGTTTTTTTGGACACCATGTCCCATTTGAAGCCCCCCTGATGCACCCCTAGAGTAGAAACTCCATAAAAGTGACCCCATCTAAGAAACTACACCCCTCAAGGTATTCAAAACTGATTTTACAAACGTTGTTAACCCTTTAGGTGTTCCACAAGAGTTATTGGCAAATAGAGATGAAATTTCAGAATTTCTATTTTTTGGCAAATTTTCCATTTTAATCCATTTTTTTCAGTAACAAAGCAAGGGTTAATAGCCAAACAAAACTCAATATTTATGGCCCTGATTCTGTAGTTTACAGAAACACCCCATATGTGGTCGTAAACTGCTGTTCGGGCACACCGCAGGGCGCAGAAGGAAAGGAATGCCTTTTTTTTTTACACCATGTCCCATTTGAAGCCCCCCTGATGCACCCCTAGAGTAGAAACTCCATTTTAGAAACTACGGGATAGGGTGGAAGTTTTGTTGGTACTAGTTTAGGGTACATATGATTTTTGGTTGCTCTTTATTACACTTTTTGTGAGGCAAGGTAGCAAGAAATAGCTTTTTTGGCACCTTTTTTGTTGTTGTTATTTACAACATTCATCTGACAGTTTAGATCATGTGGTATTTTTATAGAGCAGGTTGTCACAGAGGCGATACCTAATTTATGCATGAATTTTTTTTTATTTATGTAAGTTTTACACAATGATTTCATTTTTGAAACAAAAAAAATCATGTTTTAGTGTCTCCATAATCTGAGAGCCATAGTTTTTTTCAGTTTTTGGGCGATTATCTTGGGTAGGGTATGATTTTTGCAGGATGAGATGACGGTTTGATTGGCACTATTTTGGGGTGCATATGACTTTTTGATCGCTTGCTATTACACTTTTTGTGATGTAAGTTGACCAAAAATTGTTTATTTAGCACAGTTTTTATTTTTTACAGTGTTTATCTAAGGGGTTAGGTCATGTGATATTTTTATAGAGACGGTCGATACGGACGCGACGATACCTAATATGTATACTTTTTTTTATTTATGTAAGTGTTACACAATAATATCATTTTTGAAAAAAAATTAAAAATCATGTTTTAGTGTCTCCATATTCTGAGAGCCATAGTTTTTTCAGTTTTTGGGAGATTATCTTAGGTAGGGTCTCATTTATTGCGGGATGAGATGACGGTTTGATTGGCACTATTTTGGGGTGCATATGACTTTTTGATCGCTTGCTATACATTTTTGTGATGTAAGGTGACCAAAAATGGTTTATTTAGCACAGTTTTTTTTTTTTTTTTTACACTGTTCACCTGAGGGGTTAGGTCATGTGATATTTTATAGAGCCGGTAGATACGGACGCGGCAATACCTAATATGTATACCTTTTTTTTTTTACTTGAAACTTTAAATTTTTTTTGTAAAACTTTAATTTTATAAACTTTTTTTTTTCACTTTATTTTTTGTCCCACTATGTCTGATGTCCTTGTTTCAATACAGCACAATACATCTGTATTGTGCTGTATTGAACTGTTAGTGTCTTACAGTGTAAGACGCTAACAGTTGCCTAGGAGACCCAGCCTGGGGGCTGGGCCTCTTAGGCTTCCGTACAAGACAGGCCCCAAGCTTTGGAATGGCTTGGGGCTGCCATGGCAACCATCGAGTCCCCGCCAAAGCAGCACGGGGACTCGATGCATGAGGTGAGGGAGCGCAAACCTCCCATATGCCGCGGTCAGCGCTGACCGCGGTATATGAGGGGTTAATCCACCGGCATCTGCGTTATCGCCAGATCTCTGCTGCTGACCGGGTAGGGTGGCCACTGGCTTCACCCTAGAAAGACGGACCGGCCCAAACCACACCCACAACGCCCCAAACCATGCCTCCAAACCACAAAGCCACGCCCCCGTGTCAGTGAAGCCACGCCCCCACCATCGGCTGGGGAAAAAACACGGGGGAGGAGAGGGAAGAAGTTTGTGAATGGAAGGTGAGTGGGGGCAGCCGGGGTGCTTCTCTCCCCCTCAGTCAGCCACAGGGAGCCATATCTGCGGCTCTAGTGACTGACTGGGGGTGAGAGAAGCCTCGGTCAGTTGCTGCAGCTTACGCTCAGACAGCGCAGTGCTGCTGTCTGAGACGTGAGTTACTGAAAAGGAGGACATCCCTGTGTCCGTCCAGGCACTGCGCCGGACGGAGGACAGGGAGCCTGAAAACCGGACTGTCCGGCCTAAAACCGGACGTCTGGCCACCCTATGACCGGGGGGACCGCCCGCGGGGGGAGGAACGACTGCTGGGCGAGAACACTCGTCCTCGAGCGCTAAGTGCAGGCGTTTGAGGACAAGCATTCTCGTCCTGGGTCATCAAGGGGTTAATCTATTTCATTTAATGTTTGTGTGTGTCGTTAAAAGATATCAACAGTATCACTATAACAGTGACATCTACAGCACCCCGCCCCCAAAACAGTGACCTCCACAGACCCTCCGCCCTTAACACTGACCCCCCCACACTGCCCCATCCCTAAAAATTGGACCTCCACAGCAGCCCACCCCCTTAAAGGGGTATTCCCATCTTGCAAAATCAGCCTGAGCTGCAGTTACAGCAGAATTCCCTTCCTGGGTTTCTGCTGCTAAGGCTGGGCGGGCTTAGGCAGTTAGAGTGAAGGCCGGCCACACCTCCTTATGACATCACACTGAGAACTCAGTCCTTGCATGCTAGTTCATGTGAAGAGTATGAGTCATCAGTCTGGCAGCCTGCAGTGTCTGTGAGGTCCCTCCCCCTGCTGGGGAATCATCAGAGAGCCATGTGAAGTGAGCTCAGTGTACAGTAACACGTGGCTGTTATGCAGTTTTACACACACAATCTGTCTGATCTTTTACAAACCCATTCTGTGCATCAAAAACTATAATTCCATGTTATACATTGGCTCAAAAGCTTGACCAACCCCCACCCACCAGCACGGATGCAGATTTGTTTCCATTACAGCTGTACTCTAGTTGTGTATAAACCTTACACTATGTATCTTTATAGATGCATATACAGCTCAGCTACATGTGTCTTCTCCAGTCCCCTAACATCACTTTGGCTGAATGGCTTCCTATACAGCTCTGCTACATCTTTATTCTACTCCCCCACTAGCACTGTGTCTGAAAAGCTGCATATACAGCTCTGCTACATCTGTTTTTCTCTTCAACCAGCACTGTCAGAACATCCGCATAATTCAGCTCTGCTACATCTGTTTCTCTCTTCCACCAGCATTGATGCTGACTTGCTACATATACAGCTCTGCTACATCTGTTTTTCTCTTCAACCAGCACTGTGTCAGAACAGACGCATATTCAGCCCTGCTACATCTGTTTCTTTCTTTCACCAGCATTGATGCTGACCCGCCACATATACAGCTCTGCTACATCTGTCTATTCCTCCCCCACTAGCATTGTGGCTGAACTGCTTCACATACAGCTCTGCTACATCTTTCTTTCTCTCCACTACCAGCTCTGTGTTAGAATTACTTCATATACAGCTCTGCTACACCTGTCTTCCCTGAAACGCTTTATATAGAGCTCAGCTACATCTGTCGTCTGTGCGCCCCGAATCACGGACCTATTCACTTCAATGGTTCCGCGACCCGGGAGATGCGGTGCACTGAGCGAAACCCCGCGGAAGCGCCTCAGAGTGCTTCAGTGGTGTTTCTGGTCGGGCCTCCGCATTGCAAAAAAGTAGTGCTTGCACTATTTTTTTGCGGAACGGATGGATCACGGACTCATTCAAGTGAATGGGTCTGGGATCCGTCTGCGGCAGCTGCACGGATGTTGCCCGTGCATTGGGGACCACAAATTGCGGTCCCCAATGCATGGAACGGCCGGCACACATTCGTGTGTATGAGCCCTAACAGAGAAATGGCGGGGCATTTATCCGTGTAGAGAAAGCAGAAGGGGGGAATGGGAAATTCTTGCTTTGTAAAGTCTCAAGTACACTCTTTGTGCTGCCATATGGTTTTATATAGCACCATAATTCAGAAGTATTCTCTCCTAGAACAGTCCATAATGCAATTAGAGGCATGCAGAGGTAGTGTATAGCCCCATAGACTTCTATTGGAACATAACAGAGAGATGGCGGGGCATTTATAACATTTGGGGCATTTATAACAGAGAGATGGCGGGGCATTTATAACAGACAGATGGCGGGCCATTTATAAAAGAGAGAAGACTGGGCATTTATAACAGAGAGATGGCGGGGCATTTATAACAGACAGATGGCGGGGCATTTATAACAGAGAGAAGGCTGGGCATTTGTAACATTCTGAAGTATGTCACTAAACTTCTTTCACCCTGCTTCATAATGTTAGGTGTACATGTGCATTTCCATCTGGTGTGATATAACTGTGCAATGCCATTATATGTATTTCTATGCCTCTTTCATATATTTGCTGTAATTCTCAATGTACACCAGCAGGTGGCAGCAGTATGTAGCAGACCCAAGCCAGTTAAGTATCTAGACTGGAATAGTCCATTCCAGGCTAGCTCCCCCCTTTCTGAGGAGGAGTGGAATGTTCCCACATCCTACTTCAGGGGGAGGAAGGAAAGTTCTAGTGTGTGAGCCACACCCCTGCTGGGGTAGGCTGTGTTAGTAGGAGCTTCCAGAAACAGGGATCCCAGCCTTGAATCCAAGCCTCGGCTGAGGCCCAAGATCAACCTTCCCAGCTTGAGTCATCTACCTCAGCTGTGGACAAAGAAAGCAGCCATATGCAGAACTATAGATCTCCAGGAAGACAACACCATACCCTGCGAGCAGTCCTGTAAGTACAGATCCAAAGACAAAGAGAAGCTAAATACCTCTTCAGCTAGTCAGGCCCAAACCAAGCAGACCAAAGACAGAGCAGAAGATAGATAGATACCTGCCAGATTCTAATATGCGTATGTACAAGAAGCAGAATAGATATAAATTCCTGCCACATATTGCCACTACCTGCTGGGATCCTAGACTATTGCAGTACCTATATGGATCAAAGCTGAATACCACCAAGTAAAGACAAGTTGGACCCTATTATCTGTGTGGATTTCCATCATTCCTCAATTACTCCTGCTAACCACACTCATTTTATTGCATGTGAGCCAGGATACAGGAGTCCAGCCGTACCAAGGTAGGAGACACCGTTGACACTACCATATCTGCTATACAGAGACATTATCCCCCTCTGGCATTCCTCATCTGGTACGTGAGCTATAACATCTTAAAGGGCCCTGCTACAGTACCTGCGCAAGCTGCAATTGGCGTCACAAACTATTACACATATAAATCAACCCACTGCATAGCATCTCCACTGACCCAGTGTCCTGCTCATTGCACATTTATAACAGAGAGAAGGCTGGGAATTTATAACAGGGAGAAGGCTGGGCATTTATAACAGAGAGAAGGCTGGGCATTTATAACAGAGAGAAGGCTGGGCATTTATAACAGACAGATGGCGGGGCATTTATAACAGAGAGAAGGCTGGGCATTTATAACAGAGAGAAGGCTGGGCATTTATAACAGAGAGAAGGCTGGGCATTTATAACAGAGAGAAGGCTGGGCATTTATAACAGAGAGAAGGCTGGGCATTTATAACAGAGAGAAGGCTGGGCATTTATAACAGACAGATGGCGGGGCATTTATAACAGAGAGAAGGCTGGGCATTTATAACAGACAGATGGCGGGGCATTTATAACAGAGAGAAGGCTGGGCATTTATAACAGAGAGAAGGCTGGGCATTTATAACAGACAGATGGCGGGGCATTTATAACAGAGAGAAGGCGGGGCATTTATAACAGAGAGAAGGCCTGGCATTTATAACAGACAGATGGCGGGGCATTTATAACAGAGAGAAGGCGGGGCATTTATAACAGACAGATGGCGGGGCATTTATAACAGAGAGAAGGCGGGGCATTTATAACAGAGAGAAGGCGGGGCATTTATAACAGAGAGAAGGCTGGGCATTTATAACAGACAGATGGCGGGGCATTTATAACAGACAGATGGCGGGGCATTTATAACAGAGAGAAGGCGGGGCATTTATAACAGAGAGAAGGCGGGGCATTTATAACAGAAAGAAGGCTGGGCATTTATCCATGTAGAGAAAGCAGAAGGGGAGAATGGGAAATTCTTGCTTTGTAAAGTCTCAATTCTTGCTTTGTAAAGTCTCAAGTACACTCTTTGTGCCGCCATATGGTTTTATATAGCACCATAATTCAGAAGTATTTTCTCCTAGAACAGTCCATAATGCAATTAGAGGCATGCAGAGGTAGTGTATAGCCCCATAGACTTCTATTGGAGCCATATTGCAGTTCTGTTCTCTGTGTGCTGCCATATGGTGCCATTATATGGCACTATGATACAGAAGTGCCGCCATATAGTGCAAATATAGGACACTTCTATCCAGCAGTATTCTCCCCTAGAACATGTCACAATGAAAGCAGAGGCATGTGGAGGTGCAGTGTGGCCCTGTTGACTTCTCTTGGGGCCACATTACTATTTCATACAACTTGCAGCTTGTGTGGGGCAGTTGGACATCAGCCCATGCTAATGTCAAGAAGCGCAAAGCAGGGGTCACCTTTATCAGAGAAGGAGTGAGACCAGCTGTCATGTGACCTTTAGGTTCAAGGGGACAGAGCACAATAGCGAGGTCTGCTCGGTGAGAGCTGGAGGACGCTGAGCACATTCGCGTCACTACACGGCACAGCAGAGTGTAACCGGACACCACTCCAGCACCTCCTCGCTCTCCCAAGTCTGCACTGCAAACAGAGCATGCTTGGCCCCTGCATTCGGCAGGCGAGAGGTGGCCGTAACTAGGGGAGACACAATAACAAGGCTGAGGTAGGAGGGGAAGGATTTTATCAAAAAGGGAGGGAATTGGCTAATACATATATATTATATTTACAAAAAAGATCACTGTTATATCATTAGCAGATTAAACAGTGATCATTGGGATGGGAATACCCCTTTAACTTTGACCTTTACAGCAGCCTTCCCCTTTAATAGTGACTTTCACAGCATACCACCCCCTAGACTGTGACCTCCACAGGGGACGACCTCCTTAACAGTGGATCAGGGGCGTGTCCTTTTGAACAACTCACTCTAAGATCAGGGGCGTGTCCTTTTGAACAACTCACTCTAAGACAGCAGCACTGTACTGTCTGAGTGTGAGCTGCAGGGAGAACGTCACCGTCCCTCCCACCTCTGCAGCTGACAGAAGTTGATTTTTACCTTCATTTTTTTAAATCCCTGTCGGGTAAGGAGTGGAGGGGGCATGGCCTAACCAGATATGGGCGTGGCTTAGCAGGACCTAAAAGTTGATTTTTAACTTCATTTTTTCAATCTCAGTCGAAGGAGTGGAAGGGGGCGTGGTCTAACCAGATCAGGGGCGTGTCCTTTTGAACAGCTCACTCTAAGGGTCCATTCACACGTCCGTAGAATGGGTCTGCATCCATTCCGCAATGATGCGGAACAGGTGCGGACCAATTCATTCTCTATGGGGCCGGAAGAGATGCGGACAGCACATAGAATGCTGTCCTCATCCGCATTTTCAGTGCGCGGCCCCGATCTTCCGGTCTGCAGCACCGGAAAAAATAGAGCATGTTCTATTCTTGTTCGCAATTGCGGACAAGAATAGGCATTTCTATGGGGGTGCCGGCCGGGTGTATTGCTGATCCGCAATTTTCGGACGTCTGAATGGAGCCTAAGTGTAGTGGAGCCTAAGTGAGTATGAGCTGCAGGGAGAACATCACCCTCCCTCCCACCCCTGCAGCTGGCAGAAGTTGATTTTTACCCTCATTTTTCAATTCCCGTCGGCTCAGGAGTGGGAGGGGGCGTGGCTTAGCAGGGCCTGGGGGCGGAGTTTTAAGTCTTTTGAGGGTAGACACAATGGCTCCTTCCTGCAAGAGTGACCCCCTCTGGGCACCTTACTGGCTCATTTGCATACCAAATAAACTGGATTTTCAGAGGATAAAAACATCTATTGCTGGAACAAAGGCACGTCTTGAAATAAGGTACTAAGTGCTATTAGGCTAAGGCTTTATTTCAATAGCGGTTATCCTGGTGACAGATTTCCTTTAAAGCTCATCTACAGCAGTGAAGATAAATGGCTGGGTTGTTATGGAAACCTGGAGTAAAACTGTATGTGGAGGCTGAAGGACCTGAGAGCTTCTATTGGCTGATAAGGGTCATGTGACCAGGCTTCTATTGGCTAATGCATTTTTTGAGAATATCTCAGGAACGGTAAGTCCTAGAGAGCTAAGACCTGCTCTAAACCCTTCCCGGACACCTGATGTACCTGTGTGCCAAATTTCGTGATTGTAAATGCGACGGTGCGGATTCCTTTAGCGGACACACACACACACACACACACACACATACACTCAGCTTTATATATTAGATAGTGGGGGTCATTATACCGTGTGGGAGCCATAGGGGGACATATAAATGTAAAAAAATGCCTCAAGGGGGCCCACTGGGATTTATCGCCCAAGTGCCTACATGAACCTAGAGCCAGCCCTGCAGTCACGCGATTGTGGTTTGGAAATTGCGGACCACAAACAGATGTTCTTCAAAATATGGGCATCGGCCGTATGAACTCTGCAGTACAGAACCATTGACTTGTCCTATCTTTTGTGTTGCGGAGGCACGGACTCAGAAGCCCATGGAAACATATGCAAACCCTTCCATGGGCTTCCAGGTACGTGCCTCCAAGCCGCAAAAGATAGGACATGCGGGTCACAAGGCTGATGCCCATGTTTTGAACGCGGTTTTCGGTCCTTAACCACCTCAGCCCCCAGTGCTTAAACACCCTGAAAGACCAGGCCACTTTTTACACTTCTGACCTACACTACTTTCACCGTTTATTGCTCGGTCATGCAACTTACCACCCAAATGAATTTTACCTCCTTTTCTTCTCACTAATAGAGCTTTCATTTGGTGGTATTTCATTGCTGCTGACATTTTTACTTTTTTTGTTATTAATCGAAATTTAACGATTTTTTTTGCAAAAAAATGACATTTTTCACTTTCAGTTGTAAAATTTTGCAAAAAAAATGAGATCCATATATAAATTTTGCTCTAAATTTATTGTTCTACATGTCTTTGATAAAAAAAAAATGTTTGGGTAAAAAAAAAATGGTTTGGGTAAAAGTTATAGCGTTTACAAACTATGGTACAAAAATGTGAATTTCCGCTTTTTGAAGCAGCTCTGACTTTCTGAGCACCTGTCATGTTTCCTGAGGTTCTACAATGGCCAGACAGTACAAACACCCCACAAATGACCCCATTTCGGAAAGTAGACACCCTAAGGTATTCGCTGATGGGCATAGTGAGTTCATAGAACTTTTTATTTTTTGTCACAAGTTAGCGGAAAATGATGATTTTTATTTTATTTTATTTTTTTCTTACAAAGTCTCATATTCCACTAACTTGTGACAAAAAATAAAAAGTTCTATGAACTCACTATGCCCATCACGAAATACCTTGGGGTCTCTTCTTTCCAAAATGGGGTCACTTGTGGGGTAGTTATACTGCCCTGGCATTCTAGGGGCCCAAATGTGTGGTAAGGAGTTTGAAATCAAATTCTGTAAAAAATGACCAGTGAAATCCGAAAGGTGCTCTTTGGAATATGGGCCCCTTTGCCCACCTAGGCTGCAAAAAAGTGTCACACATCTGGTATCTCTGTATTCAGGAGAAGTTGAGGAATGTGTTTTGGGGTGTAATTTTACATATACCCATGCTGGGTGAGAGAAATATCTTGGCAAAAGACAACTTTTCCCATTTTTTTATACAAAGTTGGCATTTGACCAAGATATTTATCTCACCCAGCATGGGTATATGTAAAAAGACACCCCAAAACACATTCCTCAACTTCTCCTGAATACAGAGATACCAGATGTGTGACACTTTTTTGCAGCCTAGGTGGGCAAAGGGGCCCACATTCCAAAGAGCACCTTTCGGATTTCACTGGTCATTTTTTACAGAATTTGATTTCAAACTCCTTACCACACATTTGGGCCCCTAGAATGCCAGGGCAGTATAACTACCCCACAAGTGACCCCATTTTGGAAAGAAGAGACCCCAAGGTATTCGCTGATGGGCATAGTGAGTTCATGGAAGTTTTTATTTTTTGTCACAAGTTAGTGGAATATGAGACTTTGTATGAAAAAATAAATAAAAAAAATCATCATTTTCCACTAACTTGTGACAAAAAATAAAAAATTCTAGGAACTCGCCATGCCCCTCACGGAATACCTTGGGGTGTCTTCTTTCCAAAATGGGGTCACTTGTGGGGTAGTTATACTGCCCTGGCATTTTCCAGGGGCCCTAATGTGTGGTAAGTAGGTAAATGACCTGTGAAATCCGAAAGGTGCTCTTTGGAATTTGGGCCCCTTTGCCCACCTAGGCTGCAAAAAAGTGTCACACATGTGGTATCACCGTATTCAGGAGAAGTTGGGGAATGTGTTTTGTGGTGTCATTTTACATATACCCATGCTGGGTGAGAGAAATATCTTGGCAAAAGACAACTTTTCCCATTTTTTTATACAAAGTTGGCATTTGACCAAGATATTTATCTCACCCAGCATGGGTATATGTAAAATGACACCCCAAAACATATTCCCCAACTTCTCCTGAATACGGAGATACCACATGTGTGACACTTTTTTGCAGCCTAGGTGGGCAAAGGTGCCCAAATTCCTTTTAGGAGGGCATTTTTAGACATTTGGATACCAGACTTCTTCTCACGCTTTGGGGCCCCTAAAATGCCAGGGCAGTATAAATACCCCACATGTGACCCCATTTTGGAAAGAAGACACCCCAAGGTATTCAATGAGGGGCATGGCGAGTTCATAGAAAAAATAAATTTTTGGCACAAGTTAGCGGAAATTGATTTTTTTGATTTTTTTCTCACAAAGTCTCCCTTTCCGCTAACTTGGGACAAAAATTTCAATCTTTCATGGACTCAATATGCCCCTCAGCGAATACCTTGGGGTGTCTTCTTTCCAAAATGGTGTTATTTGTGGGGTGTTTGTACTGCCCTGGCATTTGAGGGTCTCCGCAATCATTACATGTATGCCCAGCATTAGGAGTTTCTGCTATTCTCCTTATATTGAGCATACAGGTAATGAGATTTTTTTTTTCCGTTCAGCCTCTGGGCTGAAAGAAAAAAATGAACGGCACAGATTTCTTCATTCGCATCGATCAATGTGGATGAAAAAATCTCTGCCAAAAAAAGAAAAAGGAGGGGAAAGGCGTCTGCCAGGACATAGGAGCTCCGCCCAACATCCATACCCACTTAGCTCGTATGCCCTGGCAAACCAGATTTCTCCATTCACATCAATCGATGTGGATGAATAAATCATTGCCGGGATTTTTTTTTTTATATATACAAAGTGTTTGCCAAAGTATATGAACACCGCCACCTCCTCAGCTCATATGCCTCGGCAAACATATCTTTTACTGCAGAGGAGAAATCTCGTCTTGCAGCGCCGCATACACCGACTTGCGTGTAATCTGACAGCAGCGCAATGCTTCTGTCCGAATGCACATCAGTGCTGCAGCTAGTCGATCGGTTGGTCCACCTGGAAGGTAAAAAAAACAAAACAAAAAAGAAAAAACCAGGCCGCAAAGCAATAACTTTATTAACTTTAGAACAGAACATATTAACTTTTTTTAACTTTTTTACTTACCGGTAATTTTTTTTTTGTTTATTTTTTTTTTACCTTTATAGAACAAACCTCTCCTTCCCCATGGGACAATGTGCAAAGCGCAAATCGCCCAAAGATGTGGCAAAGTACGTTATGCACTTTATCCCAGGTGAAAGGAGAGGTTTGCAGCAGCTGTGAGTAAAAGGGCCCTAATAGCCCTGTGTGCCTGTCCTGTGAGATGCAATCCCTATGCTAGGTGTACCTGTGTGTGGTACTTCCGGAAACACTCACCAAAGCATAGGGCAGGGTGGTCAGGACAGTCAGGACAGAAATAGCGGGTGTCACGCCTTATTTCACTCCTGCTACAGACACGACATCTTTTTCGGGGTGACGGTTGGGTTGAGGTACCAGGAACGACACTGGGGAAATGTCGCTCGTGTAGACGGCTAACTACACTGGTGGATGGGGCCACGGAACCTCCTGGATATAGGAGGTTCTCGATGATCTCTTCCTGGAATTTGAGGAAGGATCGTGTTCTCCCAGCCTTACTGTAGAGAACAAAACTATTATACAGCGCCAATTGAATTAAATATACAGACACCTTCTTATACCAGCGTCTGGTTCTGCGGGAAACTAAATACGGAGACAACATCTGGTCATTGAAGTCCACCCCTCCCATGAGCAAATTATAGTCGTGGACTGAGAGGGGCTTTTCAATGACACGGGTTGCTCGCTCAATTTGGATTGTCGTGTCTGCGTGAATGGAGGAGAGCATGTAAACGTCACGCTTGTCTCTCCATTTCACCGCGAGCAGTTCTTCGTTACACAAGGCAGCCCTCTCCCCCCTTGCAAGATGGGTGGTTACAAGCCGTTGGGGGAAGCCCACGCGACTAGTTCGCGCGGTGCCACAGGCACAAATCCGTTCTAGAAACAAATGCCTAAAGAGGGCCACACTTGTGTAAAAATTGTCCACATAAAGATGGTACCCCTTGCCGAATAAGGGTGACACCAAGTCCCAGACTGTCTTCCCACTGCTCCCCAGGTAGTCAGGGCAACCGACCGGCTCCAGGGTCTGATCTTTTCCCTCATAGATCCGAAATTTGTGGGTATAGCCTGTGGCCCTTTCACAGAGCTTATACAATTTGACCCCATACCGGGCACGCTTGCTTGGGATGTATTGTTTGAAGCCAAGGCGCCCGGTAAAATGTATTAGGGACTCGTCTACGCAGATGTTTTGCTCGGGGGTATACAAATCTGCAAATTTCTGGTTGAAATGGTCTATGAGGGGCCGAATTTTGTGGAGCCGGTCAAAAGCTGGGTGGCCTCTGGGACGGGAGGTGGTGTTGTCGCTAAAATGCAGGAAACGGAGGATGGCCTCAAATCGTGCCCTGGACATAGCAGCAGAGAACATGGGCATGTGATGAATCGGGTTCGTGGACCAATATGACCGCAATTCATGCTTTTGTCAGGCCCATGTTGAGGAGAAGGCCCAAAAAAAATTTAAGTTCGGAAACTTGGACTGGTTTCCACCGGAAAGGCTGGGCATAAAAGCTTCCCGGGTTGGCGGATATAAATTGTGTGGCATACCGGTTTGTCTCTGCCACGACTAAGTCCAAGAGCTCCGCAGTCAAGAACAGCTCAAAAAATCCCAGGGCCGAACCGATTTGAGCCGTCTCAACCCGAACTCCAGACTGGGCGGTGAAAGGGGAAACTACTGGTGCGGCTGAAGTTGGTGACTGCCAATCAGGGTTTGCCAGCACCTCAGGGATTCTAGGGGCTCTACGGGCCTGTCTGTGCGGTGGCTGCGACGGGGTAACTAGTGCACGTGCCACCGTACCAGCTTCAACTGCCCTTCTGGTGCTCGCCACGTCACCATGTTGTACGGCAGTGCTGGTACTAGGTCCAGGGAGGGCTGCGCTGCTGGTGAATGCCTCACCACGTGATCCGGCAGCGACAGCCCCACTCTGCTGCTCTTGAAGAGGATCCTGCATAACCTGTGGTCTAGCGACACGGGGCCGGGTATGCCTGGTGCTGCCAGGGACCTCAACCTCCTCGTCCGAACTTTGGGTCAGAGAGCCACTGCTTTCTACAGGTTCATATTCTGACCCGCTAGATTCGTCAGATGAGGGTTCCCATTCCTCATCCGACTGGGTCAGAATCCTGTAGGCCTCTTCAGAAGAATACCCCCTGTTTGACATTTTGGACTACTAAATTTAGGGGTATTCCCTGAGACTACCCAAGAAAAAAAGCAAGCCTGTCTTACAAAGGGGAGGCTAGCGAAGTACCGGAGGCCGCTGCGGTTGATAAAAAATATCAAAACTGATTTTTTTATCGCCGCAGTGCGTGTAAAATGAATGTGTAGTGATCAAAAAATATATATTTTTTGTCACTGCGGTGGGGCGGGCGTGGGTGAACGCACGTGTGGGCGACCGATCAGGCCTGATCGGGCAAACACTGCGTTTTGGGTGGAGGGCGAACTAAAGTGACACTAATACTATTATAGATCTGACCGTGATCAGTTTTGATCACTTACAGATACTATAAAAGTACAAATGCTGATTAGCGATACGCTAAACAGCGAATAAGTGACTGCGGTGCGGTGGGCTGGGCGCTAACTCACGCTAAACTACCTAACCAAGGGGCCTAAACTAATCCTAAAACCTAACAGCCAATACTAGTGAAAAAAAAAAAGTGACAGTTTACACTGATCACTTTTTTTCCTTTCACTAGTGATTGACAGGGGCGATCAAAGGGGTGATCAAAGGGTTAATTGGGGTGCAGGGGGGTGATCTGGGGCTAAGGTGTAGTGTTTGGTGCTACTCACAGTTCAGTCTGCTCCTGTGCTGGATCCAACCGACGAAAAGGACCAGCAGAGGAGCAGAGAAGCCATATAACAGATCATATTTACTAATATGATCTGTTATATGACTTGTGATTGGATTTTTTGAAAATCGCCAGCCTGCCAGCCAATGATCGTTGCTGGCAGGCTGGTGACGAACTTCTTCTTTAACTGTTGCCGGCCCGCGATGCGCGGGCCGGCTTGGAGCGAAATCTCGCGTCTCGCGAGATGACGCCTATATGCGTGATTGTGCGCAGCGCTGCCACCTCCGGAACGCGAATCTGCGTTAGGCGGTCTGGAGGTGGTTAACAAAGTCACGCGCATCATGTGAATGTATCCTAAGTCTGGAACCACATACAGTATGCAGTTTGTGGTGCAGTTAGTCAAAGCCAGAAGTGGATCCGGCAGGGAGGAGAAGTATAATTCCTTTCCTTGTATTTCACGTTCCTTTGATTGTCCTGAATTTGGCAAAAAAAAAACTGCAGTGTCATTCTAGTCTGAATTAATCTATCAAATTGCCCTTGATACACTTGTCTAGGGTGTGTGTCTGCCACAATCATTGTGATTGGTCCGTGTACTTCATTGGTATCCTAAGGCAAATAAACACATACAGTATAACAGCCCTGAGCCAAAAGTACCAAAGGTCACACCTGGCACGGCCGGTGTTGTTGGTTGGGCATTGGAAGCAGAGACAGGCACAGTTTTCAACACAAAAGTCAAAGCCATCCAGGAAGCTAAGTTTGATTATTTATCTTAAAATACACTTTTTTTTTAAAACTTTTTAAATTATGTGCATAACAGAACTAGGCATGGATGCCCGCTGTCGCATATTCTCTTTATCGTAATCATGGAGACCTTCCTTCAAGCCATAAGAGAACAACTTGAGATTAAAGGTCTCAGCGTACGCAACATGAAACATTAAAACACAGCCTTTGCCAATGATCTACTCATGCTGATCACAATCCCCCACCTACGCCTTTACCCATATTTTAGAATTATTATCTGAAAATTTTGGCTCATTTTCGAACTTCAAACGTAATTATTCTAAGTCAGAAGCCCTTAATATTACTTCACAAAAGTGAGAAGCCCTCAATATTACCACTCCAGAAGACTTATTTAAACCAGTCAAGAATTTTTCACCTTTCATTTGGAGAACAACACAACAATTAGAAATATCTGTGAATGTATGTAGCTTACTAAGGACCCTTACCAATCTTTCGAGGCCAACTATAACCCATTACTCAGTAATATACATAGCCACCTGCCGTAACGTTACCCTACATCTGTCCCATAGTTCTTTCATAAACTCAAGTCACTTCTTATAACCTTCCTCCGGAAGGGCAAACAACCAAGTTAAACTCAGTCTTAGAAAACAATTTGGAGGAGTTCGTCTTCCAGTCTTCCAGAGGAGTTCATCTTCGTTGGTCCTATTATAATGCAATACATCTTAGATGGTTACATTTCGCACAATCCTCAGTAATGTCCTTAGATATTGAAATTGCCCTTATGAGTCAAGATGAGCTCCTATCCCTTTGGGATGTTAAAAAATGTCCCATATTATATAATTGCATTAGTCAAGGTGCGGTCATAGTTTTTCAGACTCTCAATTCAAACACAACCTGCTACTGAAATTCTTCCAATATATGGCAACAGCACTAATACCATACCTATTAAATTCATCCTACAGTGCAATGCACTCTGCTTGGAATAGACTCTTAAACTATCCACAGTTTTGGAAACAGTAAGAGCAGGAGATTCTCATTCATTCATAGATTCACTTGGCCTTTCCACACTGAACCTTCTACAGCGAACAGATCTCCTAATAACCTCTAGGGGCTTTATGACCTGGTTCCCAATCTTTGATGACCTAACCTGGCTTAAAAAAACTTCTCAGAATCCGAAGTTGACATCAGCTTTTTATGGTCAACTTACATCTAATTCTACACACGTAGAGCCAGCATTCATTAGAGGTTTGGAATGAGAATTCAATAAAAACGTCAGTGCCGGAAATAGCTGAGATCCTTTTCAGATCTCATGGCTATTCCTGGTTTCCGAATCTAGGAACACTGTTTTAAGACTTTAAAGTGTTGGTATTGAACCCCAGCCCTCGTGAAACAGATAAGACTATCAACTTCTGACCTGTGCTGGCCTGACCTGTGCTGGTGTGAGAATGAGAATGGGACCAAGCTCCACATTTTTTAGTCTTGTCCAGAGATTAGATCCTACCAGGAAATGGTAGATCAATGGATACGGTCTATCTGTGGTTCTTGTATTCAGTTGACGCCTGAATCTGTTTTAATATGGCTTTCGAACCCAACGTGGAAACCACACAAAGCTGCCAAACTTCTTATCCCTCCTGAATTGGCTGAATAAGAGCTCCCCCCCCCCCCATAAGAACCGTTATGATGTAGCAAAATAATAGATAAATTGAATATACTTTCGGATCCAACCAAAAGTGGTCAAAAGAGACTAATGTTTCAAAAAAATGGATTGTAAAGGCAATATTAGTGTTGAGGTGACATCACGAAGAACATTAATATCAGAGGATGATTATTTGTTTCGAAAAGTTGTACCAAGGTCGCCAGAGTTCGAAAGTCCAACTGGACAACTCCTCCAACCTGAATATGATGAAGTGCACTGAGTGCGTGGATGGGAATCTCCTCAGCATGTGCTGTTAGGTATGACAGCTAACACACCGTCTGTGCTGAGGAGATTCCTTGTCAACTTTTTCCCACAAAATTCAGAATGAAGATTTACAATATCAATCACGATTATATAGCAGCAGATGACAATTCCATTAAGTAATATCCCCTTAACTGGAATATGTTTGTTCTGTAGTGCGAAAAGATTTTCAGTCCTGGAATTGCTTCTCCAGCGTTGTAGGAATGAAATGGACTACTGAGCACTGAGATTCATCAGATGCTGGATTAAAGGCTGTGATCAAAGTCCAGGGAATGGACCGAAACATTAGCCTTACTATAAATTTAATTCTGGATGAATAAATAATAAGAACCGATTTTGCATGTATTTTAAGTGAAGTGGTTAATTCCTTTGTTCATCTAGACAAGGTAACAGCAACCTCCGACACTCCAGCTGTTCTGAAACTACAACTCCCAGAATCCTCCTTTCACTTCTATAGGAGTTACAAGAATAGCTGAGTAAGTGTGCATGCTGGGAGTTGTATTTTCACAGCAGCTGGAGTGTCGAAGGTTGCTGATCCCTGATCTAGACTATCAACACCCATGTAACTGTAGGATCCTGAGATAAAACTTCAGGAGGAAGTTGCACATGGCCATCTATGGAATCATAGTGTACCTCTATGTGCCTCAGTTTCAGATGAATGTGTTTTCTACTGGGTGTATACTGGGTGTAATCCTCAGTATCTGCTCTTATTCTGTATATACAGACACTGCACAGTACCACTTCTCCTGTATACTGGGTGTAATCCTCAGTATCTGCTCTTATTCTGTATATACAGACACTGCACAGTACCACTTCTCCTGTCCTGTATACTGGGTGTAATCCTCAGTGTGCAGGAGCCAGTGGACGGGTGTGGTCGTGTTTGGAGGAGCTCCTGCTGATTGTCCAGCCGCTTCCAGGGATTTTTCCATCTATCCCAGCCCAGGCCCTGCCTCTCTCCCCAGGGAGGTGGTGGGGTCCTGGGCAATGAAGCGACTGAAGACCCAGGATCCTACTTCCCGGGGTAGGCCGGCGGGAGGTAGGGGAGGTGAGCTACCGGCCTCAGTTCCATCTCCCGCCTCGGGGGTCAGAAGATCCGGCAGGAGTCGTGGTGCAGCGGCCCCTGCAGCCCCCGGAGGTGAAGCCGTGACCATCGCCGGCAGTTCCAGGAGGGCGGACAGTAGCCCTCCAAGAGGTACGCGGAGTGCTCCTGGGGATGGGACGGTTCCGGTTGAGGCTGACTGGGGCAACATGAAGCCCCGGGAACTAATCGCCGTTTACAGCTCCCGGATCACAGCCTACCTCCGGGAGTACGAGGAAGCGAATAGGACCCTCAAGAAGGTGAGGGAGAACCTAAAGCTTGAGAGGGGGAAGGTGGACAAAGCGGCCAGAAAAAACAGGCCAGAAATATCGAGAAAAATAAAAGTCTTAAAAGAAGTGATTAAAGAGCTGCAGGAAAGAATGGGGGCCATTCTGGATAACAGTGGTCCCTTCAAGGAAAAACTCATGAACGATGAAAGGTTCAATGAAATGGCTGGAAACAAAAAGCAGCAGGAAGATGACTCCTCTAGTGAGGAGGAAGAGTCGGACATGGGGGGGCAGCCTGCGGAAACTGGCATCACCGCAGAGCAGGTATGCCTGCCCCCCACTAGTTCTGATGAAGAAGGCGAGTTCAGTGAGAACAGCGGAGTTGGGGGGCAGCTTATGGCCGAAATACGCCACCTGGAGTCCCCCAAAATTCGTGAGGACATTTGC
The DNA here is from genome assembly GCF_905171765.1 of Bufo bufo. Lineage (NCBI taxonomy): Eukaryota > Metazoa > Chordata > Amphibia > Anura > Bufonidae > Bufo > Bufo bufo. The sequence goes on from NC_053389.1 coordinate 812,663,741, forward strand.
TTTGGTGACGAATTGCCTGAAGATGAGCCAATAGGAAAAAAGAGAAAGACAAAGACATTAAAGCCAGAGGTGAGGTATGTCTATGTGACCCACCCTGCGTGCCCTGGGCCAGCTGAAAAGCCAGCTCAGGGCACGAACCCCACCATCCTCCCTGGCCCGGTCTCTGCTGTGGGATCGGTGCGTAGGAGTGGGGAGACAGATGTGGCAAAGATGGCGCAGGACGCCGTCCCTGTTTGCGGTAACAGGGGCGGTGAGGAAAAGCTGGAGGGGCCAGACAGGAAGGCTCCCGGGGCGGGCGGCGAGGGGGACATGGTTGGTGGTCGGATGGCTCCGCCTGCTTCTGCTGGGGCACTGGACAAGTGCCGGGTGGAGGTGTGGCGGGGCGGTGTGGCTGCCACTGCTCCCCTTGCAGAGGTCGTTGCCGGGATCCCTGTCCTGGGGTCTGCCTCCTCTGCCCCGGTCTGCTTCGCCGCTCCCGTGCGCCCTGCAGCCCCCCCTGCCGGTTTTGGCATGGCGGTGGGGGACAGGGGGGCGGGGGTGGTGGGGACGGCTGTGGGTGGAGGGGGTGGGACCGCGGGTACAGCGGTGTCCCGATCCGGAGTTGCAGGGGGAGGGTGCGAGGTGGCTGCCTCCGCCCCTCCGAGTTTGTATGCCCAAGTCCTTGCCGGGGTTCCGGTCTCCTCTGCCCCAGTCTGCTCCGCTTCAGTCCCTTCCGCTGGTATTGTCGTGGCGGCGGGGAGTGGAGGCGCAGTGGGAGTGGTCAGGGGTGGAGGGGGTGGGGCTTCGGATGTCCAGAAAAGAGCTCAGAGCAGTGTGTGTATAGGCAGAGAGGGAGGGGGCGGTCCTGATGAGAGTGTGGTGCGCACCGCCCCTCCCTCCTGCACTGTCCGTCAAGTGGATAAGGCCGGCGTGGCTGGGACCAGTGGTTCTACAGCCCGCCGGCCCGAAAAATCAGGAAAGACTGAAAAATCAGGAAAGACTGTTAAAGATGTGTCCAGCAAGGAGATGCTGGACAAAACAAATAATGTGACCTCGGTCCCCTCTGGCCCAGCAGTGTGTGTGGGGGGAGGGGAGAGTGCGGTAGTGGCCACTGAAGAAGTGGTCACTTGTGTAAATACAGTTTTTGTTAGTGGTGTTGGTGTTGCCCTGGGCCCTGATGGAGGGGTGAGTGTTGGAGGTCGGCCGCCCACTGTACAAGTGGCCGGTGCGCCTCATGTAGCCCCTTCAGAGGGGTCTGGAGTGGCACCTGCTGTAGATAGGTCTGGGGGGGATGGGGGTGGGCCCGGTCCGGCTGCCCCTCCTGCGTCGGTTACGCCTGGCAGAAGTTATGCTGGTGTGGTTGCCGTGCAGGGGGGGAGGGGCGGTCCCCATTGTCCTCCCCATTACCAATGTCTGGTGACGGTAACTTGCAGCGGCAACTTCTAGAGGCTCTTAGGAGAGGGGAGAATTCCATTACAGTAGGGGGGCAGCAGGTGGATCTATCCTTTTGGATAGACAGGCATGGCCTGCGTGCCTTCCGAGAGCAAGGCGGGGGCGAGACCACCTGGTCCTCACCCACAACCGGCCCCGGGTCAACCAGGCGGAATGTTGTCTGTCTGAAGTGGAGAGGCAATGAAGCGTGCCCTACCAGAAAGAGGGTGGCAGAGCTTCTCTTTCGGATGAGCATCAGGGCATGTGACATCTTTGCCCTGATACATCCGTATGGCACCCGGGAGTTTGATGTCAGTTTTGCCCGGCCAGAGGGTCTTGAACTTTTCTGGTCTGGGTATGAACTGGCAAAAGACCAGCCGGACTGGCAGGGGTTTTTTGTGCAAGCGATAACCCGCCAGAATGAGGTCAAGAAGGTGACCGTTCTCACCCGTAACGAGTCACTTTCTTGTGTTGACATCTTGACCTGGTTGAGCAGGTACGGGGACGTCCAGGGTCTTCCTAGCAAGAACCTGGATGAGTTTGGCAATCAGATTAAGTTGAAACATTCAGGGGGGTCGGTTTCCCACATACCATCATCTGCTTTCCTTGGTCGGGATAGGATCATGGTGTTCTACAGGGGGCAGCCTAAGCTGTGTTACAAGTGCGGCAGCCCTTCGCACTTCAGCGCCAGCTGCCAAGTGCAGAGGTGCGCGTTGTGCGGGGGTGAAGGCCATCTAGCTGCATCTTGTGGGCAGATTAGATGCAACCTATGTGGTGAGCTAGGGCACCCGTTCAGTCGTTGCCCTCGCTCTGTCGCCAACGTGGCTCGTGCACGCGCGGAGGCGAGCCGGGAGGCCCCCACCGCCGAGGCGAGTGCTGGCGAAGGCGACAGGGAAGTGGGGTCGATGAAGAGAAAAGACGGCCCGTCCCAGCAGAGATGGAGGGAGAGGCGTCAGATGGAGAGGGGGCAGGTGGAACCCCGTCCTGGGGTGATGCCTGTGCCCTCCCAAGAGAATGCCTCTCCTAGAGCTGAGACCCTGGGGGATATCGAGGGGAATGAGGAACTCAGGAGACTAGACCGTTCCGAGGTGACTCTGTCCTCTTGCTACGAGAGTGCAACAGAGGGGAGTGAGACAGAGTCTAAAAGAATAAGAAGGAAACGTCTGACCAAAAAAAGATCTAGCCCGACTAGAGTGCCTGTGGAAGGCAAAGCCAGCTCCCCCCTGGACCTCTCTAATCCTGACTCTCTTCCCCTGGATGTTTCCAACCGGTACCTCACCTTGGATGAGATCTCCGCCTCCTCTTCTTCCGGGGACGAGGTTCAAGGTGGGGAGCCGGAGGGGCAAGAGAAGGAGCCTCTGGAAGGGCCCGCGCCTCCCTCCGGTGAGGATGCAAGGTCCTCGGGAGGTGGGGCGGGTCCAGACACTGGGAATGGGAATGACAAGGGTGGTGCGAAGGGAGAGGCGGTGGTGACTAATGAGATGGACACCACTGTCTCTCTCAAAAGAGATCGTGCCACCTTAGGGGGTAGCCCCAAGAGGGGTAAGAAGAAGAACAAGAAGGGGAAGGGAAGGAAGAAGGCCGTCTAACTTAATCACTCTGTATGGCGGCACTCACTCCGTTGACGCTGGCGACCATTAATGTCGCCAGTATTAAATCGGATGCGGCTAGGTTTGCAGCCTTTGATTTTCTCAGCCGGGTTGAAGCTGACATTTTATTTTTGCAAGAGACCAGGCTGCCAGATTTGGCGGCTGTGTATAAAGCAAAAAAGGAGTGGAGGTGTGGTCCATCATATTGGTCTCTTGCGGCTGAGCCGTATAGCGGAGTGGCGGTTCTTTTTACCGCACCAGTAGAAAGCCGACGAGTGATTGAAATGGGGAGGTGTTTGATTTTAGATGTCCTCATGAAGGGTCAAGAGCTTCGCCTGATAAACATCTATGGTCCCCAAACCAGGTGGGATCGGAAGCGTCTCTTTATGAGGATCAAACCTTTCCTTTTTACGAGTCGGCAGGTGGTCTTTGGCGGGGACTTTAATACAGTCACAAGGTCCCAAGACCGGGGAGGCGCCAGAAACCGTCTGGCTTATGATAGTGTATCCCTGAATAGCATAGCTAGCGAGGCTCGCCTGGTGGATGTCCACATTAGGCACACCCCAGGCCACGGTGGTTTCACTTATTATAGAGGTAGTCAGATTAGGTCTAGAATAGACAGGTTTTATTTAAAGGAGGAGACTACTTTTTCACCTTTAGAGGTGGTAGAGGTGGAATTCTCTGATCACTGTCTAATTATGTTCTCTTTGAATGTTGCAGAATCCCCCCAAATGGGAAGAGGCTATTGGAAGCTAAATTCGGCCCTCCTGGAGGAAGCAGAGGTGAGACAATCCTTTAAGGACTTCCTTCAGAGTCAGGTAGAGTTGCTGGATCTTTGTGACACTAAGTCTGAGTGGTGGGAGATATTCAAAGATCGGGTGGCAAAATTCTTCCGCCAGCTCTCGAGCCTCAGGTCCCTGGACAGGTACCGCTTGTATCAGGGTCTGAGGAGGAAACTCGAACAACTGGTCTCGACTGGAGGTAGCCGAGAGGATATCTCCAGGGTGAAATCTTTGCTTAAGAGGTGCCAGTACGATAGGCACACATCTTTGGTTTTTGAGAGGGATTTCGGGAAGTACCGCTCGCCCGACCCTTACAGAAACTGTAAGATGTCAGTGAAAAGTAAGTTGGTGACGGGACTGGTCGATGGTACGGGATCTCTGGATAGGTCCAGATCAGGGATCTTGGAAATCGTCAAGTCCTTCTACTCGTGCCTCTTGAGGAAGAAGGATCTGAATCGGGACAGGATTTCGGCTTTCCTGGCTGAAACCATCCCTGAGTCAAGAGTAGACCTCTCTCTTAGCGTTTTGATAGAAGAAATCAAAGAAGAGGAAGTCAGCCTGGTGATCGAAGGGCTTGCCCTAAAGAAGTCGCCAGGCCCGGATGGCTTAACATCCGAGTTTTATAAGACCTTTAAGGACTCCTTGTTTCCCCTCTTGACTAAGGTATTTAATGAGTGCCTTTCCTCAGGTACTCTGCCGAAGTCAATGAGGAGGTCAGCTCTGATCCTTATATCAAAGGGTAAAGATCCGAGCCGTATTGAGAATTGGCGTCCCATAGCGCTTCTCAATACGGACAGAAAGATCCTGGCCAAGATACTGTTTAAACGGTTGGTGCAGTTTGCGCCCCGGCTCCTTTCGGAGACCCAACATTGCTCAGTTCCAGGCCGAAGCACGTTTAGTGCTGTGCTCGGTGTCCGAGAGGCAGTGGAGCAGAGTAGGGCGGGTAACTGGAAGGGGTACATGCTGGCTTTAGATCAGGCAAAGGCTTTTGATCGGGTTAACCACGAGTACCTCTGGGCAGTCCTTCTGAAATATGGCCTGCCGGGAGGGTTTGTCGATTGGTTAAAGATCTTGTATGCAGGGGCAGAGAGTTTCCCGCTGGTGAACGGTGGGTCTGGCAGCCCTTTTGAGGTCGGGTCTGGAGTCCGCCAGGGTTGTCCATTGAGCCCGCTCTTATACGTGTTTGCGATTGATCCTTTTATTAGGAGGATTGATCGGGGACCGTTAGCGGGAGTCAGGATGAGTCTGGAGGAGCCAGAAGCCACTCTGAGGGTGGTGGCGTATGCCGATGACGTCACTGTTTTCGTGTCCTCGGGAGGGGAGGCGGAATACGTGATGTCGGAGGTAGAACGCTACTCGGAAGTCTCCGGGTCCATGATTAACCGGGATAAGTGTGAGAGTCTCTGGCTGGGAGGGGGTGATCCATCTTTCGGTCTCCCGGACACCCTCCCAGAGCCCCAGTCGTCAGCCAAAGTCCTAGGCGTTCAATTCGGCCATGGGGATTATCCCACCCAAAATTGGGACAGCAGGCTCACGATCGCCGCTCAGAAGGTTGACCAGTGGAAGGGTTGGTCTTTGACCCTCAGGGAAAGGGTGAACCTGATCAAGACTTACCTTCTCCCTTTGCTTATCTATTTGGCCAGTGTATGTGTCTTGCCAGAACCTCTCTGGACTCGGGTTTACAGTCTGTTCTTTCAACTGTTATGGGGGAATAGGCTGAACCTAGTCAAGAGAGAGGTGACTTACCGTACGAGGAGATTAGGGGGGTTGGGTATGGTCAACCCAGTGGTGTTCCTTGTGAACACCTTTGTTAAGATCAACCTGGCAAACCTCTGGAAAGAGAGGGCTCCTCCGTGGGTAGTCTCTTGCAGGGGTTGGTTTCGGCCTTTCTTCCAGGAGTGGGAGACAAGAGGGCAAGTGAAGGATTTGCGTACACCTCACGGATATCTTCCGGCTTATGTCACCCCGATTCTGAAGGTGATCCGCCAGTGGGGTTTGGGAGTGAGGGAAATCAAGACCCAGTCAAGGAGATCCCTTGACGAGAGGGTCTTGTTGACCCACTTCTGGAAGCCCCTGGCCCTTAAGGATTGCCCAAGCCGGGATCTAGACAAGGGGTTACAGTTGTTAAATTCGGCAAGGATCCCCTTGAAGTTTTGGGACTTGGCTTGGCGCTGCTTTCACGGGAAGCTGTATGTAAGGGACAACTTGAAGTACAGGAACTCTGATGAAAGGGGTTGTCCCCGGGAGGAGTGTGGCGACATACTGGAAAGTATGGAGCACTTCCTGCTTCAGTGTCCCTTTAATACAGAGGTATACAAACGGGTGGGTGCATCCATTGGCTGGCCTAGGCTAGCCAACCTCTCCTATGCGGAATGGGCTTATGGAGCATTCAAAGGTTTGGGAAGAAGGGACCCATGCACAGCTTTTATAGTTAGCATAGTGATCAGGTACTTCACATGGAACGCACGGTGTTTAGTTTCAACCCAGCAGAAAGTCCTCCCTGTGGAAGAGGTGTGTAGGAACATTCTAGGTGACCTGGCGAAGGTTCGCTCTCTTGAGTGCGAGAAGGTGGGTACGGATGGGGTCTCTTACCTCTGGAGAGGCTTCACCTTTGATGTGCCTTAGCCTCAGTAGCACTTTTCCTGGTGTTGGGCTGAGGCTTTCACATTAGGTTTTTGTTTTGTATTTAAGATGAGTTTTTGAAGAAAGGTTTGCAAATGACTGAACTTGGGCCTTCGGGTGGATTTTAACATTGGTTTGTATAGATTGATATGGTTGTTATAAGATGTATATATTGTATGATAGGGTAAGTGGGGTGTAGTTAGGTTGGGTGGGATGGGGTGGGGGGGTTCATATTTTTGTGTGGGGAGACCTGCATCCAGCCCTGGACTATGCGGACATAGGAGGACATGAGGCGAGGGGCTGGGTGTGGGTGGTGGTGGAAGGGCTGGCCTCATGGAGGGACAAGAGGCGGAGGTTGGCCCTGGGTGAAGGTGATGGGATAGATAGATTGGTAGGGTTAGTATAGGTTTGTTTTCTCATATATGTGTGTAAAAAAAAAAAAAAAAAAAAAAAAAAAATTAATTTAAATTAAAAAAAAAAAATAAATATAAAAAAAAAAAATAAAAATAAAAAAAAATTATTAGAGTTATTTGATATTTCTGTTATGATTATTTTATGTTTATTATTTTTTATTGTAAGAAGTTGTAATTTAGTTTCTGTTCTGATTAATTTGTATAAATTTGTATATAGTCAGGGCTCAGCCGGATCGGATGTTTACGTTAGGCTAAGTTTCATTTTCTCCATTTTTTTTAGTAGGTATGAATGAGATAGTATGCATGTAGCTGGGCCAGTAGGGTAAGTGTATATACTTTATACCTTGTTTTGAAAATTTTATGGCAACGTTTTTGTATTTTTGTATAAAATTAAAAAAGAGTTCCTCAGTATCTGCTCTTATTCTGTATACATGGACACTGCACAGTACCACTACTCCTGTCCTGTATACTGGGTGCAATACTCAGTGTGCAGGAGCCAGTGGACGGGTGTGGTCGTGTTTGGAGGAGCTCCTGCTGATTGTCCAGCCGCTTCCAGGGATTTTTCCACCTTTCCCAGCCCAGGCCCTGCCTCTCTCTCCCCAGGGAGGTGGTGGGGTCCTGGGCAATGAAGCGACTGAAGACCCAGGATCCTACTTCCCGGGGTAGGCCGGCGGGAGGTAGGGGAGGTGAGCTACCGGCCTCAGTTCCATCTTCCGCCTCGGGGGTCAGAAGATCCAGCAGGAGTGGTGGTGCAGCGGCCCCTGCAGCCCCCGGAGGTGAAGCCGTGTCCATCGCCGGCAGTTCCAGGAGGGCGGACAGTAGCCCTCCAAGAGGTACGCGGAGTGCTCCTGGGGATGGGACGGTTCCGGTTGAGGCTGACTGGGGCAACATGAAGCCCCTGGAACTAATCGCCGTTTACAGCTCCCGGATCACAGCCTACCTCCGGGAGTACGAGGAAGCGAATAGGACCCTCAAGAAGGTGAGGGAGAACCTGAAGCTTGAGAGGGGGAAGGTGGACAAAGCAGCCAGAAAAAACAGGCCAGAAATATCGAGAAAAATAAAAGTCTTAAAAGAAGTGATTAAAGAGCTGCAGGAAAGAATGGGGGCCATTCTGGATAACAGTGGTCCCTTTAAGGAAAAACTCATGAACGATGAAAGGTTCAATGAAATGGCTGGAAACCAAAAGCAGCAAGAAGATGACTCCTCTAGTGAGGAGGAAGAGTCGGACATGGGGGGGCAGCCTGCGGAAACTGGCATCACCACAGGTATCACCGCAGGTATCACCGCAGAGCAGGTATGCCTGCCCCCCACTAGTTCTGACGAGGAAGGCGAGTACAGTGAGAACAGCGGAGTTGGGGGGCAGCTTATGGCCGAAATACGCCACCTGGAGTCCCCCAAAATTCGTGAGGACATTCGCTTTGGTGACGAATTGCCTGAAGATGAGCCAATGGGAAAGAAGAGAAAGGCAAAGACATTAAAGCCAGAGGTGAGGTATGTCTATGTGACCCACCCTGCGTGCCCTGGGCCAGCTGAAAAGCCAGCTCAGGGCACGAACCCCACCATCCTTCCTGGCCCGGTCTCTGCTGTGGGATCGGTGCGTAGGAGTGGGGAGACAGATGTGGCAAAGATGGCGCAGGACGCCGTCCCTGTTTGCGGTAACAGGGGCGGTGAGGAAAAGCTGGAGGGGCCAGACAGGAAGGCTCCCGGGGCGGGCGGCGAGGGGGACACGGTTGTTGGTTGGATGGCTCCGCCCGCCTCTGCTGGGGCACTGGACAAGTGCCAGGTGGAGGTGCGGCGGGGCGATGTTGCTGCCACTGCCCCCCTTGCAGAGGTCGTTGCCGGGATCCCTGTCCTGGGGTCTGCCTCCTCTGCCCCGGTCTGCTTCGCCGCTCCCGTGCGCCCTGCAGCCCCCCCTGCCGGTTTTGGCATGGCGGTGGGGGACAGGGGGGCGGGGGTGGTGGGGACGGCTGTGGGTGGAGGGGGTGGGACCGTGGGTACAGCGGTGTCCCGATCCGGAGTTGCAGGGGGAGGGTGCAAGGTGGCTGCCTCCGCCCCTCCCAATTTGTATGCCCAAGTCCTTGCCGGGGTTCCAGTCTCCTCTGCCCCGGTCTGCTCCACTTCAGTCCCTTCCACTGGTATTGTCGTGGCGGCGGGGAGTGGAGGCGCAGTGGGAGTGGTCAGGGGTGGAGGGGGTGGGGCTTCGGATGTCCAGAAAAGAGCTCAGAGCAGTGTGTGTGTAGGCAGAGAGGGAGGGGGCGGTCCTGATGAGAGTGTGGTGCGCACCGCCCCTTCCTCCTGCACTGTCCGTCAAGTGGATAAGGCCGGCGTGGCTGGGACCAGTGGTTCTACAGCCCGCCGGCCCGAAAAATCAGGAAAGACTGTTAAAAATGTGTCCAGCAAGGAGATGCTGGACAAAACAAATAATGTGACCTCGGTCCCCTCTGGCCCAGCAGTGTGTGTGGGGGGAGGGAAGAGTGTGGTAGTGGCCACTGAAGAAGTGGTCACTTGTGTAAATACAGTTTTTGTTAGTGGTGTTGGTGTTGCCCTGGGCCCTGATGGAGGGGTGAATGTTGGAGGTCGGCCGCCCACTGTACAAGTGGCCGGTGCGCCTCATGTAGCCCCTTCAGAGGGGTCTGGAGTGGCACCTGCTGTAGATAGGTCTGGGGGGGATGGGGGTGGGCCCGGTCCGGCTGCCCCTCCTGCGTCGGTTACGCCTGGAAGAAGTTATGCTGGTGTGGTTGCCGGCGCAGGGGGGGAGGGGCGGTCCCCATTGTCCTCCCCAATACCAATGTCTGGTGACGGTAACTTGCAGCGGCAACTTCTAGAGGCTCTTAGGAGAGGGGAGAATTCCATTACAGTAGGGGGGCAGCAGGAGGATCTATCCTTCTGGATAGACAGGCATGGCCTGCGTGCCTTCCGAGAGCAAGGCGGGGGCGAGACCACCTGATCCTCACCCACAACCGGCCCCGGGTCAACCAGGCGGAATGTTGTCTGTCTGAAGTGGAGAGGCAATGAAGCGTGCCCTACCAGAAAGAGGGTGGCAGAGTTTCTCTTTCGGATGGGCATCAGGGCATGTGACATCTTTGCCCTGATACATCCGTATGGCACCCGGGAGTTTGATGTCAGTTTTGCCCGGCCAGAGGGTCTTGAACTTTTCTGGTCTGGGTATGAACTGGCAAAAGACCAGCCAGACTGGCAGGGGTTTTTTGTGCAAGCGATAACCCGCCAGAATGAGGTCAAGAAGGTGACCGTTCTCACCCGTAACGAGTCACTTTCTTGTGTTGACATCTTGACCTGGTTGAGCAGGTACGGGGACGTCCAGGGTCTTCCTAGCAAGAACCTGGATGAGTTTGGCATCTGGTCGGGTGCCTGGACGTTTCAGATTAAGTTGAAACATTCAGGGGGGTCGGTTTCCCACATACCATCATCTGCTTTCCTTGGTCGGGATAGGATCATGGTGTTCTACAGGGGGCAGCCTAAGCTGTGTTACAAGTGCGGCAGCCCTTCGCACTTCAGCGCCAGCTGCCAAGTGCAGAGGTGCGCGTTGTGCGGGGGTGAAGGCCATCTAGCTGCATCTTGAGGGCAGATTAGATGCAACCTGTGTAGTGAGCTAGGGCACCCGTTCAGTCGTTGCTCTCGCTCTGTCGCCAACGTGGCTCGTGCACGCGCGGAGGCGAGCCGGGAGGCCCCCACCGCCGAGGCGAGTGCTGGCGAAGGCGACAGGGCAGTGGGGTCGATGAAGAGAAAAGACGGCCCGTCCCAGCAGAGACGGAGGGAGAGGCGTCAAATGGAGAGGAAGCAGGTGGAACCCTGTCCTGGGGTGATGCCTGGGCCCTCCCAAGAGAATGCCTCTCCTAGAGCTGAGACCCTGGGGGATATCGAGGGGAATGAGGAACTCAGGAGACTAGACCGTTCCGAGGTGACTCTGTCCTCTTGCTACGAGAGTGCAACAGAGGGGAGTGAGACAGAGTCTAAAAGAATAAGAAGGAAACGTCTGACCAAAAAAAGATCTAGCCCGACTAAAAAAAGATCTAGCCCAGAGCCCCCCTGGACCTCTCTAATCCTGACTCTCTTCCCCTGGATGTTTCCAACCGGTACCTCACCTTGGATGAGATCTCCGCCTCCTCTTCTTCCGGGGAGGAGGTTCAAGGTGGGGAGCCGGAGAGGCAAGAGAAGGAGCCTCTGGAAGGGCCCGCGCCTCCCTCCGGTGAGGATGCAAGGTCCTCGGGAGGTGGGGCGAGTCCAGACGCTGGTAATGGGAATGACAAGGGTGGTGCAAAGGGGGAGGCGGTGGTGACTAATGAGATGGACACCACTGTCTCTCTCAAAAGAGATTGTGCCACCTTAGGGGGTAGCCCCAAGATGGGTAAGAAGAAGAACAAGAAGGGGAAGGGAAGGAAGAGGGCCGTCTAACTTAATCACTCTGTATGGCGGCACTCACTCCGTTGACGCTGGCGACCATTAATGTCGCCAGTATTAAATCGGATGCGGCTAGGTTTGCAGCCTTTGATTTTCTCAGCCGGGTTAAAGCTGACATTTTATTTTTGCAAGAGACCAGGCTGCCAGATTTGGCGGCTGTGTATAAAGCAAAAAAGGAGTGGAGGCGTGGTCCATCATATTGGTCTCTTGCGGCTGAGCCGTATAGCGGAGTGGCGGTTCTTTTTACCGCACCAGTAGAAAGCCGACGAGTGATTGAGATAGAAATGGGGAGGTGTTTGATTTTAGATGTCCTCATGAAGGGTCAAGAGCTTCGCCTGATAAACATCTATGGTCCCCAAACCAGGTGGGATCGGAAGCGTCTCTTTATGAGGATCAAACCTTTCCTTTTTACGAGTCGGCAGGTGGTCTTTGGCGGGGACTTTAATACAGTCACAAGGTCCCAAGACCGGGGAGGCGCCAGAAACCGGCTGGCTTATGATAGTGTATCCCTGAATAGCATAGCTAGCGAGGCTCGCCTGGTGGATGTCCACATTAGGCACACCCCAGGCCACGGTGGTTTCACTTATTATAGAGGTAGTCAGATTAGGTCTAGAATAGACAGGTTTTATTTAAAGGAGGAGACTACTTTTTCACCTTTAGAGGTGGTAGAGGTGGAATTCTCTGATCACTGTCTAATTATGTTCTCTTTGAATGTTGCAGAATCCCCCCAAATGGGAAGAGGCTATTGGAAGCTAAATTCGGCCCTCCTGGAGGAAGCAGAGGTGAGACAATCCTTTAAGGACTTCCTTCAGAGTCAGGTAGAGCTGCTGGATCTTTGTGACACTAAGTCTGAGTGGTGGGAGATATTCAAAGATCGGGTGGCAAAATTCTTCCGCCAGCTCTCGAGCCTCAGGTCCCTGGACAGGTACCGCTTGTATCAGGGTCTGAGGAGGAAACTCGAACAACTGGTCTCGACTGGAGGTAGCCGAGAGGATATCTCCAGGGTGAAATCTTTGCTTAAGAGGTGCCAGTACGATAGGCACACATCTTTGGTTTTTGAGAGGGATTTCGGGAAGTACCGCTCGCCCGACCCTTACAGAAACTGTAAGATGTCAGTGAAAAGTAAGTTGGTGACGGGACTGGTCGATGGTACGGGATCTCTGGATAGGTCCAGATCAGGGATCTTGGAAATCGTCAAGTCCTTCTACTCGTGCCTCTTGAGGAAGAAGGATCTGAATCGGGACAGGATTTCGGCTTTCCTGGCTGAAACCATCCCAAGAGTAGACCTTTCTATTGGCGTTTTGATAGAAGAAATCAGAGAAGAGGAAGTCAGCCTGGCGATCGAAGGGCTTGCCCTAATGAAGTCGCCAGGCCCGGATGGCTTAACATCCGAGTTTTATAAGACCTTTAAGGACTCCTTGGTTCCCCTCTTGATTAAGACATTCAATGAGTGCCTATCCTCGGGTGCTCTGCCGAGGTCAATGAAAAGGTCAGCTCTGATCCTTATATCAAAGGGTAACGATCCAAGCCGTATTGAGAATTGGCGTCCCATAGCGCTTCACAATACGGACAGAAAGATTCTGGCCAAGATACTGTTTAATCGGTTGGTGCAGTTTGCGCCCCGGCTACTGTCGGAGACCCAACATTGCTCAGTTCCAGCCCGAAGCACATTTAGTGCTGTGCTCGGTGTCCGAGAGGCAGTGGAACAGAGTAGGGCGGGTAACTGGAAGGGGTACATGCTCCTTAGATCAGGCAAAGGCTTTTGATAGGGTTAATCATGAGTACCTCTGGGCAGTCCTTCTGAAATATGGCCTGTCGGGAGGGTTTGTCGATTGGTTAAAGATCTTGTATGCAGGGGAAGAGAGTTTCCTGCTGGTGAACGGTGTGTCTGGCAGCCCTTTTGAGGTCGGGTCTAGAGTCCACCAGGGTTGTCCATTGAGCCCGCTCTTATACGTGTTTGAGATTGATCTTTTTATTAGGAGGATTAATCGTGGATTAGCGGGAGTCAGGATGAGTCTGGAGGAGCCAGAAGCCACTTTGAGGGTAGTAGCGTATGCCGATGACGTCACTGTTTTCGTGTCCTCGGGAGGGGGGGCGGAATACGTGATGTCGGAGGTAGAACGCTACTCGGAAGTCTCCGGGTCCATGATTAACCGGGATAAGTGTGAGAGTCTCTGGCTGGGAGGGGGTGATCCATCTTTCGGTCTCCCGGACACCCTCCCAGAGCCCCAGTCGTCAGCCAAAGTCCTAGGCGTTCAATTCGGCCATGGGGATTATCCCACCCAAAATTGGGACAGCAGGCTCACGATCGCCGCTCAGAAGGTTGACCAGTGGAAGGGTTGGTCTTTGACCCTCAGGGAAAGGGTGAACCTGATCAAGACTTACCTTCTCCCTTTGCTTATCTATTTGGCCAGTGTATGTGTCTTGCCAGAACCTCTCTGAACTCGGGTTTACAGTCTGTTCTTTCAACTGTTATGGGGGAATAGGCTGAACCTAGTCAAGAGAGAGGTGACATACCGTACGAGGAGATTAGGGGGGTTGGGTATGGTCAACCCAGTGGTGTTCCTTGTGAACACCTTTGTTAAGATCAACCTGGCAAACCTCTGGAAAGAGAGGGCTCCTCCGTGGGTAGTCTCTTGCAGGGGTTGGTTTCGGCCTTTCTTCCAGGAGTGGGAGACAGGAGGGCAAGTGAAGGATTTGCGTACACCTCACGGATATCTTCCGGCTTATGTCACCCCGATTCTGAAGGTGATCCGCCAGTGGGGTTTGGGAGTGAGGGAAATCAAGACCCAGTCAAGGAGATCCCTTGACGAGAGGGTCTTGTTGACCCACTTCTGGAAGCCCCTGGCCCTTAAGGATTGCCCAAGCCGGGATCTAGACAAGGGGTTACAGTTGTTAAATTCGGCAAGGATCCCCTTGAAGTTTTGGGACTTGGCTTGGCGCTGCTTTCACGGGAAGCTGTATGTAAGGGACAACTTGAAGTACAGGAACTCTGATGAAAGGGGTTGTCCCCGGGAGGAGTGTGGCGACATACTGGAGCACTTCCTGCTTCAGTGTCCCTTTAATACAGAGGTATACAAACGGGTGGGTGCATCCATTGGCTGGCCTAGGCTAGCCAACCTCTCCTATGCGGAATGGGCTTATGGAGCATTCAAAGGTTTGGGAAGAAGGGACCCATGCACAGCTTTTATAGTTAGCATAGTGATCAGGTACTTCACATGGAACGCACGGTGTTTAGTTTCAACCCAGCAGAAAGTCCTCCCTGTGGAAGAGGTGTGTAGGAACATTCTAAGTGACCTGGCGAAGGTTCGCTCTCTTGAGTGCGAGAAGGTGGGTACGGATGGGGTCTCTTACCTCTGGAGAGGCTTCACCTTTGATGTGCCTTAGCCTCAGTAGCACTTTTCCTGGTGTTGGGCTGAGGCTTTCACATTAGGTTTTTGTTTTGTATTTAAGATGAGTTTTTGAAGAAAGGTTTGCAAATGACTGAACTTGGGCCTTCGGGTGGATTTTAATATTGGTTTGTATAGATTGATATGGTTGTTATAAGATGTATATATTGTATGATAGGGTAAGTGGGGTGTAGTTAGGTTGGGTGGGATGGGGTGGGGGGGTTCATATTTTTGTGTGGGGAGACCTGCATCCAGCCCTGGACTATGCGGACATAGGAGGACATGAGGCGAGGGGCTGGGTGTGGGTGGTGGTGGAAGGGCTGGCCTCATGGAGGGACAAGAGGCGGAGGTTGGCCCTGGGTGAAGGTGATGGGATAGATAGATTGGTAGGGTTAGTATAGGTTTGTTTTCTCATATATGTGTGTAAAAAAAAAAAAATGTAAATTAAAAAAAAAAATTAAATAAAAAAAAAAATTAATAATAAAAAAAAAATAATTATTATAGTTATTTGATATTTCTGTTATGATTATTTTATGTTTATTATTTTTTATTGTAAGAAGTTGTAATTTAGTTTCTGTTCTGATTAATTTGTATAAATTTGTATATAGTCGGGGCTCAGCCGGATCGGATGTTTACGTTAGGCTAAGTTTCATTTTCTCCATTTTTTTTTAGTAGGTATGAATGAGATAGTATGCATGTAGCTGGGCCAGTAGGGTAAGTGTATATACTTTATACCTTGTTTGGAAAATTTTATGGCAACGTTTTTGTATTTTTGTATAAAATTAAAAAAGAGTTCCTCAGTGTGCAGGAGCCAGTGGACGGGTGTGGTTGTGTGTGAAGGAGCTCCTGCTAATTAGTGACAGACTTCCAGGGATTTTTCCATCTTTCCCAGCCCAGGCCCTGCCTCTCTCCCCAGGGAGCTGGTAGGGTCCTGGGCCATGAAGCGACTGAAGACCCAGGATTCTACTTCCCGGGGTAGATCGGCGGGAGGTAGGGGAGGTGAGCTACCGGCCTCAGTTCCATCTTCCGCCCCGGGGGTCAGAAGATCCAGCAGGAGTCGTGGTGCAGCGGCCCCTGCAGCCCCCGGAGGTGAAGCCGTGTCCATCGCCGGCAGTTCCAGGAGGGCGGACAGTAGCCCTCCAAGAGGTACGCGGAGTGCTCCTGGGGATGGGCCGGTTCCAGGTGAGGCTGACTGGGGCAACATGAAGCCCCAGGAACTAATCGCCGTTTACAGCTCCCGGATCACGGCCTACCTCCGGGAGTACGAGGAAGCGAATAGGACCCTCAAGAAGGTGAGGGAGAACCTAAAGCTTGAGAGGGGGAAGGTGGACAAAGCAGCCAGAAAAAAAAGGCCAGAAATATCAAGAAAAATAAAGGCTTAAAAGAAGTTATTAAAGAGCTGCAGGAAAGAATGGCGGCCATTCTGGAAAACAGTGGTCCCTTTAAGGAAAAACTCATGAATGATCAAAGGTTTAATGAAATGGCTGGAAACCAAAAACAGCAAGAAGATGACTCTTCTAGTGAGGAGGAAGAGTCGGACACGGGGGTGCAACCTGTGGAAACTGGCATCACCGCAGAGCAGGTATGCCTGCCCCCCACTAGTTCTGATGAAGAAATAGACTACAGTGAGAGCAGCGGAGTTGGGGGGCAGCTTATGGCCGAGATACGCCACCTGGAGTCCCCCAAAATTTGTGACGACATTTGTTTTGGTGATGAATTACCTGAAGATGAGCCGATGGGAAAGAGGAGAAAAACAAAGACATTAAAGCCAGAGGTGAGGTATGTCTATGTGACCCACCCTGCGTGCCCTGGGCCAGCTGAAAAGCCAGCTCAGGGCACGAACCCCACCATCCTCCCTGGCCCGGTCTCTGCTGTGGGATCGGTGCGTAGGAGTGGGGAGAAAGAAGTGGTAAAGATGGCGCAGGACGCCGTCCCTGTTTGCGGTAACAGGGGCGGTGAGGAGAAGCAGGAGGAGCCAGACAGGAAGGCTCCCGGGGCGGGTGGCGAGGGGGGCATGGTTGGTGGTCGGGTGGCTCCGCCCGCCTCTGCTGGGGCACTGGACAAGTGCCGGGTGGAGGTGCGGCGGGGCAATGTTGCTGCCACTGCCCCCCTTGCAGAGGTCGTTGCCGGGATCCCTGTCCTGGGGTCTGCGTCCTCTGCCCCGGTCTGCTTCGCCGCTCCCATGCGCCATGCAGTCCCCCCTGTCGGTTTTGGCATGGCGGAGGGGGACGGGGGGCCGGGGGTGGTGGGGATGGCTGTGGGTGGGGGGGGGGTGCGGCCGCGGGTACAGCGGTGTCCCGATCCGGAGTTGCAGGGGGAGGGTGCGAGGTGGCTGCCTCCGCCCCTCCCAAGTTGTATGCCCAAATCCTTGCCGGGGTTCCGGTCTACTCTGCCCCGGTCTGCTCCGCTTCAGTCCCTTCCGCTGGTATTGTAGTGGCGGCGGGGAGTGGAGGCGCAGTGGGAGTGGTCAGGGGTGGAGAGGATGGGGCTTCAGATATCCACAAAGGAGCTCAGAGCAGTGTGTGTGCGCACCACCCCTCCCTCCTGCACTGTTCATCAAGTAAATAAGGCTGGCGTGGCTGGGACCAGTGGTTCTACAGCCCGCCGGCCCAAAAAATCAGGAAAGACTGTTAAAAATGTGTCCAGCAAGGAAATGCTGGACAAAACGAATAACGTGACCTCTGTCCCCTCTGGCCCAGCAGTGTGTGTGGGGGGAGGGGAGAGTGCGGTAGTGGCCACTGAAGAAGTAGTCACTTGTGTAAATACAGTTTCTGTTAGTGGTGTTTCCCAGGGCCCTGATGGAGGGGTGAATGTTGGAGGTCGGCCGCCCACTGTACAAGTGGCTGGTGCGCCTCATGTAGCCCCTTCAGAGGGGTCTGGAGTGGCACCTGTAGTGTACGGGGACTGTAATGCCCGTCACTACAAAAGGGTCACTTGGTGTGCTGTCGTCCCCCCTTATTTATGGGGAAGTTGGTATATGTCATCTTTATAAATTGTCATGTAATGTAATGTTATGTATTTCCCTGTTACTGTGACACTTGCATGTACAGGCCTGCTAGGGGTGTCATTCCAGCTTCTAGTCACTAGAGGGAGCTAGAGAGCCCTAGTTTATATAAGGCCCAGACAGGGAAGCAAAAGTCAGTCTAGTTTAGAGCTCAGAAGTTTCTATAGCCTGAGGAAGCTGAGAGGGAGACAGAGGCAAAGCGCAGAGAAGCAAGAGGTACTCAAGATAACAGAGGAGGTACTTTATAAAGATAAAACCAAGGATATACGCCAGAGTTAAGGTATTGGGCCTTGGAGAAGATTTGCTATGTTCCAGGATCAGTCAGAGATAGAGTGCAAGCTCCTGTACTGCAAGTCCTGTGTGTTTAACACTCTGTAGTCACCTTGCTCAATCTGTATTGCCTGCATCAACCGTATTGAAAAATCGACTGTATGCAAAGGAACTGCGCTTCCGTGAATGTCTCTATATTTAAAACTACTAAAGTTGGAGTTCTGTTTTAACATCACGGTGTTCCTCATTTATTCCTGCTATCAGCAAACGGCGTGCCACCGTTTAATTGGCACTGGCGTCACGAACATTTTCCTCCCATCACCTGCCTATGCAGAGAGTCAGCCGTCTCAGGTTAGTGTCATTGCACTACTACACCCAGAAACTCTATTACACACAACTTGAGTACGCTGCACACCTGCTATAGATAGGTCTGTGGGGGGTGGGGGTGGGTCCGGTCCGGCTGCCCCTCCAGCGTCGGTTACGCCTGGCAGAAGTTATGCTGAAAATCATACCAAAAGTGTTCCTAAAACCTCTAAAAAGCACTGTGCAGTGTTGCGCTACCAAGAGGAAGAAAATCGCCACATTGGAGTGTGGTTTTGTGGACTTTTTACCATCCTGCTTGCTGTCAGTGAATGGACAGCGTTTTGCTAAAGATGGCCACCGGCCGCCTGGAGTAAAGTTTCCCGCGCTGCTGAGGACCTTCGTGGGCGGATCCCTGCAAAGACACAGAGAGTCCCGCCCCTCTTCATCATCGCACCGCCGCGGCCCTGCTTCTTCTACGTCATCGCGTACTCAGGACGTCCGGAATCTCGCGAGACTTGGCCGGCGCAAGCCCGGCGATACCAGTAAGCACTTGTAACCGGAGGGAAGGGGAGTGTTCCCGCCCCTTTATTCGCCAGTGGCCACCTCTCAATAGACTACCATGTCAGAACCGGGAGTGCCTGAGCAGCCGGCCCCGGGAGAGTTCGCGGCTCCTAATCATCCTACAGCCCCCAGCATGATGCCCTTTACCATGCCTTACTATTTCGGGGCCCCATGGTTCCCTCGCTACAGGGGAGAGACCCATACCCTAAGGGACTTTAAAGAAAAGTTGCTGGCACTATTCCGATTGTACCCTATAAATGCCGACCAGCAAATGGAAATCCTGCTGGCACAACTGGAGGGAGCGGCCCGTAGAGAAGTGTTATCCTGGCCTGCTACTGAGCGGAGTACTCTAGAGCAGATATTCACCCGCCTCAGGGCCACTTTTGAAACTAGGACTGCCTCAGAGATAAAGATGCACTTCTTTGGCAAGAAACAGAAGTCCGGTGAGTCCCTCCGTGACTTTGCCCTATCACTTCAGGAGGCTTTAGGGGCTGTAATTTAGATAGATCCCAAAGAGGCTGATAACCAGGACCAGACCCTGAGGGAACAATTTATCAACGGGGTGTCTAGTGAGCAAATAAGGACCCAATTAAAGATGCTATCCGCCCAGCACCCTAACAGTACCTTTCTGGACTTTAAAGAACTGGCTATAAAAATTCTGGGGTCCGCAGTATCTCCGGAGTTGAGCACCCTATCTGAGTCATCAGCCTGCAGGCCAAAACCGCTTGTCACTAACCGAGCTGAGGCCGGCCAAGCTGTTCAAGTGTCAGCTACCGATACTATTGCCATGCTGACAGAGCAAGTAAATCACCTCACTAAAAGTCTAGAGAAAGTGTGCAGAAAAATAGAGGAATGGGAAAAACCCATAATGACAGAAGAAGAATTCCTGTCACCTCCTAGGCCGTTCCCACCTCCTTACCAAGAGACTCACCCCAGGGATCCTGGGAGGCGTAATAGAAATCGCAAGCGGCCCGTGTGTACATACTGCAAAAAGCTGGGACACACAGAATCCACGTGCTGGCAGTTAAACGGGCAACCCCTGAGGCTGAGGACCACCCCTCGGGAGGTAGAACACTAGGTCCAGAGGATCCAAATTGGATGCCACGTTATGTAGGATCCCATCCTAAAATCAATATAGAGATCAACGGGGTCCCCTTTGAAGCCCTATTAGATACTGGGTCTCAGGTCACTACTATTCAGCTGCCTGCATTTGAAAAGTTCTGGGACACCAACCAGTTGACCCAACCGCCTGAATCCTGGGTGGAAATTATCGCCAGCAATGGCAAACCAGTAAAGATTCATGGATACTGGGAACCCACCCTGCAGGTGGGAGAAGTAACCCTGCCTCAACAGGGAGTGATCGTAGTACAGGCCGGTGACAGAGGAGGACATCCTGTCATTCTAGGCACCAATGTCTTCAAAAACTGTTATTCAGAAATACTTGCTGTATTACACCAGACTTTGCCCACTGCTTCCTCTGCATCCAGGAGGGTGATTCAAAAGACTATTACTGTGTTAAGTGCCCAGCAGAGGTTTGCTAATGGGAAAGGAGAAATTTGTACTGCCAGGATTAGTGATATTAAGCCTGTGACTTTGCCTCCTAATTCTCAAACTCTTTTATGGTGTCGTGCTGTCCTGGGAGTCCAAGGCCGAGATTATCCAGCCCTGGTAGAACCAATCCAGATGGAGGATTACCCTTATGTGAGAGCTGCCAAGTGCCTGGTGACCGTCTCCCAAGGTAAAGTACCTGTCCGTCTGATTAACCTGAGTGATCATCCTGTTGCGCTTACTAAGCATTGCCGTGTTGCCCAGCTGTCCCAGGTGTCCTTCCAAGACGTCATTCGTCTTCCAGTGACAGAAAAGCCGCCAGCTGCAGTCAGCGGATGTTCGCCGGTGACCCAGCCACAAGTGCCCTGGTGGGAAGAGCTCCATGTAGGGGACGAGACTACCCCCCGACATCAACAAGAAGGGATTCTACAGCTTGTCAAAGAGCACCACCAGGCCTTCAGTAAGCATGCTACTGACTATGGAGAGGTTAGTGCCATACAACACACCATACCTACTGGCTCTCATCCTCCTATCAAGGAGAGATACAGACCTTTACCGCCTACTTCATATCAGACTGTAAAAGAAATGATCCAAGAGATGAAAGACTCTAATGTAATCCGGGACAGCCGTAGCCCGTGGGCTGCACCCCTGGTCCTTGTAAAGAAAAAGGATGGTGGTATCCGTTTCTGTGTGGATTATAGGAAAATTAATCAAATAACCCACAAAGATGCATACCCATTGCCCCGCATTGAGGAGTCACTAACTGCTCTGGGCTCCTCTGCCTATTTCTCCACATTGGACTTGACCTGTGGCTACTGGCAAGTACCCATGGCCCCTGCAGATAGGGAAAAGACTGCTTTCACTACTCCCATGGGCCTGTTCGAATTCAATTGTATGCCGTTCGGGCTATGTAATGCCCCAGGAACTTTCCAGAGACTAATGGAACGGTGTTTGGGTCACAAAAACTTCGAAACAGTGCTGCTGTATCTAGATGACGTCATTGTGTACTCAAAAACATATGAAGACCATCTGAAACATTTGGCAGAAGTATTTGAAATCCTTATCAAATATGGCTTGAAGGTAAAGCCATCCAAGTGTCACCTGCTCAAACCTGCAGTAAGATACCTGGGGCATGGAGTAAGCGGAGAGGGAGTGCAACCTGACCCTGATAAATTAGCAGCTGTCCGTAATTGGCCGGTTCCTACTACCGTCAAAGAGGTGAGGAGTTTCCTTGGTTTTGCAGGCTACTATAGACGTTTTATCCCCCATTTTGCTCAAATAGCTGATCCTATCCAGGAACTCTTGAGGGGGCAACCCAAAAAGAGTCCTAGAACTCCTGTGCCCATTGAGTGGAATGAGAAAAGAGAGATAGCGTTCCAATTGCTAAAAAAAAAACTGACCGAGCCTCCCGTGTTAGGTTATTCAGATCATAACAAGCCTTTCCATCTTTATACCGATGCTAGCAAGCGAGGCCTGGGAGCGGTGTTAGCCCAAATCCAAGAGGGAAAAGAGAGAGTGATAGCATATGCAAGCCGCTCCCTGAAAGGAGCTGAGAAAAATGACCATAATTATAGTTCCTTCAAACTAGAGTTCCTGGCATTAGTGTGGGCGGTGACAGAAAAATTCAAGGATTATCTAGCCGCCACCCCGTTCATTGCATTCACTGACAATAACCCTCTGGCACATCTAAATACAGCTAAATTGGGGGCCTTGGAGCAGAGATGGGCCTCTCGCCTCGCCAACTATGATTTCTCTGTAAAGTATCGTGCTGGACGTACTAATGATAATGCTGATGCTTTATCCAGGCTTCCCACAGAGACAGCTCCTGATGATGTGCGAGATGCTTGGGAAGATGTAGAGATGCCGGCTTTCTATAACAAATTTGCTCAACAGGATCAGGCTCGAGCTACCAATAACAGAGCTGCAGTTCCTTCACCCTCCAGTAGGCCTGATCCTAAAGAAGAAAGGTGGGTGAAACTACAGTCTGAAAGTAGAGTGCTGGGTGAGTTGTTGGACTTCATTACTAGTGGCAGAGCCCCTGAGAGGATTCGGCGTAAGAGTGCAGATCCTGAGCTCATCAAACTGTGGAGACAGCGCCATCAACTCTTCATACAAAAGGGCCTATTGCTACGGAGAAGCCTAGACCCAGTGTCCAACGAGAGAGTGCACCAGATTCTCATACCCCGACGAGATGCAGGTATGGTGTTGGAGATGTACCACAATCAATCCGGTCACTTTGGGGTCCAAAAGACTGAGGCTACTATCCGCCAGCGGTTTTACTGGGTGGGCATGAGAGAAGACATGGAGAAGTGGTGTCGGGAGTGTGTAGCCTGTGCCTTAAAACGAAGTGAGCACCATGATCAGAGGGCACCACTGAGACCCATTGTAAGTACCCGTCCTCTTGAACTTGTCGCCATCGACCATGTGAAACTGGAGCCTAGTCGCTCAGGGTATGCTTATGCCATGACTGTTATTGACCATTTCACTAAGTTTGTTGTAGCAGTGCCTGTGAGAGACCAGACAGCCAAGACTACAGCCGAAATGTTCTGGAAGCACTTCCTCCTGCCCTACGGATGTCCAGAAAAGATCCTCACCGATCAAGGACCTGCTTTTGAGTCCCATCTGTTCCATGAACTGTGCTGCTTACACAACTGTAAGAAGATCCGGACAACGGCCTACCATCCTCAAGGTAACGGATTATGTGAAAAAATGAATCAGACCTTGATAGAGATGCTGAGGGCCGTGCCTCCTGAGAGCAGAGGAGATTGGCCCAGTCTGTTGCCACAGCTCATGTTCACATACAATCATACCATACATTGTTCCACCGGGTATACCCCATTTTACTTGATGTTTGGGCGCCAAGGGACATTGCCTGCTGATCATTCATTGGACATACACGTACCTGATTGCATTAACCCATTACCTAACACCGACTGGGTTGCTGAACATCAAAGGCGATTGAATACAGCCAAAGCCATTGTTCAGGAGCGTATGGACTATGCTAGGGACCGACGGCAGAGAGACTATGATCAAGCAGCCCATGCAGAACCCTTGACAATAGGGGCTGTGGTATGGTTAAAGAATAACCGCCGTACCAGTAAATTGGACAGTAAATGGGAGCGAAGTCCCTATGTTGTCACGGCAATCCCAAATGTTGGAACTCACACTTATGAGATCACCCGGGAAGACAAGGGATCCCAAATTGTACACCGAAACCGGTTAAAGCTCTGCCTGACACCAGAACCTAGTGCCGAGAGTTCTGGATCTGAATATCCTGTGTCAGAGTCAGCAATACAGCCCGAGGATCCTATGCAGGCTGTTAGTAATCTGAGGTATGACGCTGATCCCATGCATTGGCTTCTGACACCTTGGTTGAACTTGCTGGTGCCTGCTCCGGCACCTACTGTAGCTTCACCTCCGGAAGAGCTGGTTCAAGATGCCCCGGATCCAGTTCCCCCTCTAGTGGATCTAATTGTTCCAGTTGTTCCAGTTGTTCCTGACCAAGATCTCCCTGATGGAGACCCTCCTGTTGCTCCTCTCTCTTCTACCTCGTTGCTAAGGGAAGAGGAGACCCCTGTTTTGAGAAGGTCTACCCGGATGACCAGGGGACGCCCGCCAGTCCGTTTAGGAGACTTTGATTATTCTGGTGGTGTCTCCTCCCAAACAGTTGCCACTGGCAATACCTTACTTGACATTTGTGCGCAGGAATGGACTCCTCCACGTGAGCCCTTGCCGGTGATACACCCACAGGAAACTCCTGGGTAGTTCCGTTTTTATACTGTTTTATCTATTTTGCTGTTCTATTATGGACTTATTCATTGTCATGGACTATCCTGGTTATAATGTTACGCTGTGCCAGGTCAGCGCCCCAGTTCCATTCACTATCCTGAGAGAAGAGAACGACGCCCCTTGTCACCACCCTTCACCTTTGCCAATTGGACCTGATATGAACGTAAATGCAGATGAATTACATGTATGTATGCCTGCATGTCTCTTTTTTCTGTTTCAGGTAGAGATTCCAGTTGGGCGAGCCCTGATGGAGTACGAGGTCGTACTCAGCTTAAAGCAGTGGGGTATGTAGTGTACGGGGACTGTAATGCCCGTCACTACAAAAGTGTCACTTGGTGTGCTGTCGTCCCCCCTTATTTATGGGGAAGTTGGTATATGTCATCTTTATAAATTGTCATGTAATGTAATGTTATGTATTTCCCTGTTACTGTGACACTTGCATGTACAGGCCTGCTAGGGGTGTCATTCCAGCTTCTAGTCACTAGAGGGAGCTAGAGAGCCCTAGTTTATATAAGGCCCAGACAGGGAAGCAAAAGTCAGTCTAGTTTAGAGCTCAGAAGTTTCTATAGCCTGAGGAAGCTGAGAGGGAGACAGAGGCAAAGCGCAGAGAAGCAAGAGGTACTCAAGATAACAGAGGAGGTACTTTATAAAGATAAAACCAAGGATATACGCCAGAGTTAAGGTATTGGGCCTTGGAGAAGATTTGCTATGTTCCAGGATCAGTCAGAGATAGAGTGCAAGCTCCTGTACTGCAAGTCCTGTGTGTTTAACACTCTGTAGTCACCTTGCTCAATCTGTATTGCCTGCATCAACCGTATTGAAAAATCGACTGTATGCAAAGGAACTGCGCTTCCGTGAATGTCTCTATATTTAAAACTACTAAAGTTGGAGTTCTGTTTTAACATCACGGTGTTCCTCATTTATTCCTGCTATCAGCAAACGGCGTGCCACCGTTTAATTGGCACTGGCGTCACGAACATTTTCCTCCCATCACCTGCCTATGCAGAGAGTCAGCCGTCTCAGGTTAGTGTCATTGCACTACTACACCCAGAAACTCTATTACACACAACTTGAGTACGCTGCACACCTGCTATAGATAGGTCTGTGGGGGGTGGGGGTGGGTCCGGTCCGGCTGCCCCTCCTGCGTCGGTTACGCCTGGCAGAAGTTATGCTGGTGTGGTCGCCGGCGCAGGGGGGGAGGGGCGGTCCCCATTGTCCTCCCCATTACCAATGTCTGGTGACTGTAACTTGCAGCGGCAAATTCTAGAGGCTCTTAGGAGAGGGGAGAATTCCATTACAGTAGGGGGGCAGCAGGAGGATCTATCCTTCTGGATAGACAGGCATGGCCTGCGTGCCTTCCGAGAGCAAGGCGGGGGCGAGACCACCTGGTCCTCACCCACAACCGGCCCCGGGTCAACAAGGCGGAATGTTGTCTGTCTGAAATGGAGAGGCAATGAAGCGTGCCCTACCAGAGCTTCTCTTTCGGATGGGCATCAAGGCATGTGACATCTTTGCCCTGATACATCCGTATGGCACCCGGGAGTTTGATGTCAGTTTTGCCCGGCCAGAGGGTCTTGAACTTTTCTGGTCTGGGTATAAACTGGCAAAAGACTAGCCGGACTGGCAGGGGTTTTTTGTGCAAGCGACAACCCGCCAGATTGAGGTCAAGAAGGTGACCGTTCTCACCCGTAACGAGTCACTTTCTTGTGTTGACATCTTGACCTGGTTGAGCAGGTACGGAGACGTCCAGGGTCTTCCTAGCAAGAACCTGGATGAGTTTGGCATCTGGTCGGGTGCCTGGACGTTTCAGATTAAGTTGAAACATTCAGGGGGGTCGGTGTACCACATACCATCATCTGCTTTCCTTGGTCGGGATAGGATCATGGTGTTCTACAGGGTGCAGCCTAAGCTGTGTTACAAGTGCGGCAGCCCTTCGCACTTCAGCACCAGCTGCCAAGTGCAGAGGTGCGCGTTGTGCGGGGGTGAAGGCCATCTAGCTGCATCTTGTGGGCAGATTAGATGCAACCTGTGTGGTGAGCTAGGGCACCCGTTCAGTCGTTGCCCTCGCTCTGTCGCCAAAGTGGCTCGTGCACGTGCGGAGGCGAGCCGGGAGGCCCCCACCGCCGAGGCGAGTGCTGGCGAAGGCGACAGGGCAGTGGGGTCGATGAAGAGAAAAGACGGCCCGTCCCAGCAGAGACGGAGGGAGAGGCGTCAAATGGAGAGGGGGCAGGTGGAACCCCGTCCTGGGGTGATGCCTGAGCCCTCCCAAGAGAATGCCTCTCCTAGAGCTGAGACCCTGGGGGATATCGATGGGAATGAGGAACTCAGGAGACTAGACCGTTCCGAGGTGACTCTGTCCTCTTGCTACGAGAGTGCAACAGAGGGGAGTGAGAGACAGTCTAAAAGAATAAGAAGGAAACGTTTGACCAAAAAAAGATCTAGCCCGACTAGAGTGCCTGTGGAATGCAAAGCCAGCTCCCCCCTGGACCTCTCTAATCCTGACTCTCTTCCCCTGGATCTTTCCAACCGGTACCTCACCTTGGATGAGATCTCCGCCTCCTCTTCTTCCGGGGAGGAGGTTGAAGGTGGGGGGCCGGAGGGGCAAGAGAAGGAGCCTCTGGAAGGGCCCGCGCCTCCCTCCGGTGAGGATGCAAGGTCCTCTGGAGGTGGGGCGGGTCCAGACGCTGGTAATGGGAATGACAAGGGTGGTGCAAAGGGGGAGGCGGTGGTGACTAATGAGATGGACACCACTGTCTCTCTCAAAAGAGATCGTGCCACCTTAGGGGGTAGCCCCAAGAGGGGTAAGAAGAAGAACAAGAAGGGGAAGGGAAGGAAGAAGGCCGTCTAACTTAATCACTCTGTATGGCGGCACTCACTCCGTTGACGCTGGCGACCATTAATGTCGCCAGTATTAAATCGGATGCGGCTAGGTTTGCAGCCTTTGATTTTCTCAGCCGGGTTGAAGCTGACATTTTATTTTTGCAAGAGACCAGGCTGCCAGATTTGGCGGCTGTGTATAAAGCAAAAAAGGAGTGGAGGTGTGGTCCATCATATTGGTCTCTTGCGGCTGAGCCGTATAGCGGAGTGGCGGTTCTTTTTACCGCACCAGTAGAAAGCCGACGAGTGATTGAGTTAGAAATGGGGAGGTGTTTGATTTTAGATGTCCTCATGAAGGGTCAAGAGCTTCGCCTGATAAACATCTATGGTCCCCAAACCAGGTGGGATCGGAAGCGTCTCTTTATGAGGATCAAACCTTTCCTTTTTACGAGTCGGCAGGTGGTCTTTGGCGGGGACTTTAATACAGTCACAAGGTCCCAAGACCGGGGAGGCGCCAGAAACCGGCTGGCTTATGATAGTGTATCCCTGAATAGCATAGCTAGCGAGGCTCGCCTGGTGGATGTCCACATTAGGCACACCCCAGGCCACGGTGGTTTCACTTATTATAGAGGTAGTCAGATTAGGTCTAGAATAGACAGGTTTTATTTAAAGGAGGAGACTATTTTTTCACCTTTAGAGGTGGTAGAGGTGGAATTCTCCGATCACTGTATGATTATGATCTCTTTGAATGTTGCAGAATCCCCCCAAATGGGAAGAGGCTATTGAAAGCTAAATTCGGCCCTCCTGGAGGAAGCAGAGGTGAGACAATCCTTTAAGGACTTCCTTCAGAATCAGGTAGAGTTTCTGGATCTTTGTGACACTAAGTCGGAGTGGTGGGAGATATTCAAAGATCGGGTGGCAAAATTCTTCCGCCAGCTCTCGAGCCTCAGGTCCCTGAACAAATACCGCTTGTATCAGGGTCTGAGGAGGAAACTCGAACAACTGGTCTCGACTGGAGGTAGCCGAGAGGATAGCTCCAGGGTGAAATCTTTGCTTAAGAGGTGCCAGTACGATAGGCACACATCTTTGGTTTTTGAGAGGGATTTCGGGAAGTACCGCTCGCCCGACCCTTACAGAAACTGTAAGATGTCAGTGAAAAGTAAGTTGGAGACGGGACTGTTCGATGGTACGGGATCTCTGGATAGGTCCAGATCAGGGATCTTAGAAATCGTCAAGTCCTTCTACTCGTGCCTCTTGAGGGAGAAGGATCTGAATCGGGACAGGATTTCGGCTTTCCTGGCTGAAACCATCCCTGAGTCAAGAGTAGACCTCTCTCTTGGCGTTTTGATAGAAGAAATCAGAGAAGAGGAAGTCAGCCTGGCGATCGAAGGGCTTGCCCTAAAGAAGTCACCAGGCCCGGATGGCTTAACATCCGAGTTTTATAAGGCCTTTAAGGACTCCTTGGTTCCCCTCTTGACTAAGGTATTCAATGAGTGCCTTTCCTCGGGTGCTCTGCCAAAGTCAATGAGGAGGTCAGCTCCGATCCTTATATCAAAGGGTAAAGATCCGAGCCGTATTGAGAATTGGCATCCCATAGCGCTTCTCAGTACGGACAGAAAGATCCTGGCCAAGATACTGTTTAATCGGTTGGTGCAGTTTGCGCCCCGGCTCCTTTCAGAGACCCAACATTGCTCGGTTCCAGGCTGAAGCACGTTGAGTGCTGTGCTCGGTGTCCGAGAGGCAGAGGAACGGAGTAGGGCGGGTAACTGGAAGGGGTACATGCTGGCCTTAGATCAGGCAAAGGCTTTTGATCGGGTTAACCACGAGTACCTCTGGGCAGTCCTTCTGAAATATGGCCTGCCGGGAGGGTTTGTCGATTGGTTAAAGATCTTGTATGCGGGGGCAGAGAGTTTCCCGCTGGTGAACGGTTGGTCTGGCAGCCCTTTTGAGGTTGGGTCTGGAGTCCGCCAGGGTTGTCCATTGAGCCCGCTCTTGTACGTGTTTGCGATTGATCCTTTTATTAGGAGGATTGATCGAGGACCGTTAGCGGGAGTCAGGATGAGTCTGGAGGAGCCAGAAGCCACTTTGAGGGTAGTAGCGTATGCCGATGACGTCACTGTTTTCGTGTCCTCGGGAGGGGAGGCGGAATACATGATGTCGGAGGTAGAACGCTACTCGGAAGTCTCCGGGTCCGTGATTAACCGGGATAAGTGTGAGAGTCTCTGGCTGGGAGGGGGTGATCCATCTTTAGGTCTCCCGGACACCCTCCCAGAGCCCCAGTCGTCAGCCAAAGTCCTAGGCGTTCAATTCGGCCATGGGGATTATCCCACCCAAAATTGGGACAGCAGGCTCACGATCGCCGCTCAGAAGGTTGACCAGTCGAAGGGTTGGTCTTTGACCCTCAGGAAAAGGGTGAACCTGATCAAGACTTACCTTCTCCCTTTGCTTATCTATTTGGCCAGTGTATGTGTCTTGCCAGAACCTCTCTGGACTCGGGTTTACAGTCTGTTCTTCCAACTGTTATGGGGGAATAGGCTGAACCTAGTCAAGAGAGAGGTGACATACCGTACGAGGAGATTAGGGGGGTTGGGTATGGTCAACCCAGTGGTGTTCCTTGTGAACACCTTTGTTAAGATCAACCTGGCAAACCTCTGGAAAGAGAGGGCTCCTCCGTGGGTAGTCTCTTGCAGGGGTTGGTTTCGGCCTTTCTTCCAGGAGTGGGAGACAGGAGGGCAAGTGAAGGATTTGCGTACACCTCACGGATATCTTCCGGCTTATGTCACCCCGATTCTGAAGGTGATCCGCCAGTGGGGTTTGGGAGTGAGGGAAATCAAGACCCAGTCAAGGAGATCCCTTGACGAGAGGGTCTTGTTGACCCACTTCTGGAAGCCCCTGGCCCTTAAGGATTGCCCAAGCCGGGATCTAGACAAGGGGTTACAGTTGTTAAATTCGGCAAGGATCCCCTTGAAGTTTTGGGACTTGGCTTGGCGCTGCTTTCACGGGAAGCTGTATGTAAGGGACAACTTGAAGTACAGGAACTCTGATGAAAGGGGTTGTCCCCGGGAGGAGTGTGGCGACATACTGGAAAGTATGGAGCACTTCCTGCTTCAGTGTCCCTTTAATACAGAGGTATACAAACGGGTGGGTGCATCCATTGGCTGGCCTAGGCTAGCCAACCTCTCCTATGCGGAATGGGCTTATGGAGCATTCAAAGGTTTGGGAAGAAGGGACCCATGCACAGCTTTTATAGTTAGCATAGTGATCAGGTACTTCACATGGAACGCACGGTGTTTAGTTTCAACCCAGCAGAAAGTCCTCCCTGTGGAAGAGGTGTGTAGGAACATTCTAAGTGACCTGGCGAAGGTTCGCTCTCTTGAGTGCGAGAAGGTGGGTACGGATGGGGTCTCTTACCTCTGGAGAGGCTTCACCTTTGATGTGCC
Source organism: Bufo bufo (assembly GCF_905171765.1). Classification (NCBI taxonomy): domain Eukaryota; kingdom Metazoa; phylum Chordata; class Amphibia; order Anura; family Bufonidae; genus Bufo; species Bufo bufo. The sequence continues at coordinate 812,694,097 of NC_053389.1, forward strand.
TTAGCCTCAGTAGCACTTTTCCTGGTGTTGGGCTTAGGCTTTCACATTAGGTTTTTGTTTTGTATTTAAGATGAGTTTTTGAAGAAAGGTTTGCAAATGACTGAACTTGGGCCTTCGGGTGGATTTTAATATTGGTTTGTATAGATTGATATGGTTGTTATAAGATGTATATATTGTATGATAGGGTAAGTGGGGTGTAGTTAGGTTGGGTGGGATGGGGTGGGGGGGTTCATTTTTTTGTATGGGGAGACCTGCATCCAGCCCTGGACTATGCGGACATAGGAGGACATGAGGCGAGGGGCTGGGTGTGGGTGGTGGTGGAAGGGCTGGCCTCATGGAGGGACAAGAGGTGGAGGTTGGCCCTGGGTGAAGGTGATGGGATAGATAGATTGGTAGGGTTAGTATAGGTTTGTTTTCTCATATATGTGTGTAAAAAAAAATAAAAAAATTAAATTTAAAAAAAAATTAAAATTAAAAAAAAATATATATATATAAAAAAAATTAATAATAAAAAAAATAAAATTATTATAGTTATTTGATATTTCTGTTATGATTATTTTATGTTTATTATTTTTTATTGTAAGAAGTTGTAATTTAGTTTCTGTTCTGATTAATTTGTATAAATTTGTATATAGTCGGGGCTCAGCCGGATCGGATGTTTACGTTAGGCTAAGTTTCATTTTCTCCATTTTTTTTTTTAGTAGGTATGAATGAGATAGTATGCATGTAGCTGGGCCAGTAGGGTAAGTGTATATACTTTATACCTTGTTTGGAAAATTTTATGGCAACGTTTTTGTATTTTTGTATAAAATTAAAAAAGAGTTCCTCAGTATCTGCTCTTATTCTGTATATATGGACACTCCACGGTACCACTTCTCCTGTCCTGTATACCGGGTGTAATTCTCAGTATCTGCTCTTATTCTGTATATATGGACACTGCACAGTACCACTTCTCCTGTCCTGTATACTGGGTGTAATCCTCAGTATCTGCTCTTATTCTGTATTTATGGACACTGCACAGTACCACTTCTCCTGTCCTGTATGTGAGGTGTGATGCTCAGTATCTTATCCTGTATATACAGAGAGTGCACTATACAATTTCCCTAATTATTTATTATTGACTCTTGTTCCTCATCAGCATCTTGAAGAGAATTCTCAATGCATAGCCACCAATGAACAGACAGATCTGTGAATTCATGAAGGTCTCAGTCAGCAGTTGATCAAGGATGTAATCCTGGAATGAAATGACAGTTGTAAGTATGGGGCCTCCCTGGTGTCTACTGGGCATTTAAAAGATAAAAACATATATTGGTTGTACCTGGAAGCTGTGGATGAGGCAGCCATTGTTCCGATGGGAGTACCCCACAGTGTTTAGAGCTTCCCGGGCAAAGTCATCACTGGTTTTCACCATAATATTGGTCTTCATGTTGAAGTTCATGTTGGTGGACACCAAGTGCGGCATAATAGACTGAGGAGACAGAAGGTAACCGTCACTTTATGTAGCTTCTATTTTATACACAGTATGTAAATAATAAGGACTAGAGAATAATTGAGGGGTGTCATATACGTGCTTCCACAAAATACTGATTAAGGGTTTCAATATATCTGCTTCCACCAAATATTGATTGAGGCCTGCAATATACCTGCTTCCACAAAATACTGATTAAGAGATTCGATATACCTGCTTCCACCAAATATTGATTGAGGGGTGCGATATACCTGCTTCCACAAAATATTGATTGAGGCCTGTGATATACCTGTTTTCACAAAATATTGATTAAGGGTTTGATATACCTGCTTCCACAAATTACTGATTGAGGGCTGCAATATAACTGCCTCCACAAAATACTGATTAAGGGGTTTGATATACCTGCTTCCCCCAAATATTGATTGAGGCCTGCAATGTACCTGCTTACACAAAATACTGATTAAGGGGTTTGATATACCTGCTTCCACAAAATACTGATTGAGGGCTGTGATATACCTGCTTCAACAAAATACTGATCATGGTGTTCGATATACCTATTTCCACTAAATATTGATTGAGGCCTACGATATACCTGCTTCCACAAAATACTGATTGAGGGCTGCGATATACCTGCTTCCACAAAATATTGATTAAGGGGTTCAATATACATGTTTCCACCAAATATTGATTGAAGCCTGCGATATACCTGCTTCCACAAAATACAAATTAAGGGGTTTGATATACCTGTTTCCACCAAATATTGATTGAGACCTATGATATACCTGCTTCCACAAAATACTGATTAAGGGGTTTAATATGCCTGATTCCACAAAATACTGATTGAGGGCTGCTATATACCTGCTTCCACAAAATACTGATTAAGGGGTTCGATATACCTGTTTCTACTAAATATTGATTGAGGCCTGCTATATACCTGCTTCTTCAAAATACAGATTAAGGGGTTCGATATACCTGTTTCCACCAAATATTGATTGAGGCCTGCGATATACCTACTTCCTCAAAATACTGATTAAGGGGTTCAATATACCTGTTTCTACAAAACATTTATTGAGGCCTGCGATATACCTGCTTCCACAAAATACAGATTAAGGGGTTTTATATACCTGTTTCCACCAAATATTGATTGAGGGGTCCGATATACCTGCTTCCACAAAATACTGATTGAGGGCTGCGATATACCTGCTTCCACAAAATACTGATTGAGGGCTGCTATATACGTGCTTCCACAAAATACTGATTAATGGGTTTTATATAATGGCTTCCACCAAATATTGATTGAAGCCTGCGATATACCTGCTTCCACAAAATACTAATTAAGGGGTTTGATATACCTGTTTTTACCAAATATTGATTGAGGGGTGCGATATACCTGCTTCCACAAAATACTGATTAAGGGGTTTGATATACCTGCTTCCACAAAATACTAATTGAGGGGTGCGATATACCTGTTTCCACAAAATACTAATTAAGGGGTTCGATATACCTGTTTCCACCAAAAATTGATTGAAGCCTGCGATATACCTGCTTCCACAAAATACTGATTAAGGGGTTTGATATGCCTGCTTCCACAAAATACTGATTGAGGGCTGCTATATACCTGCTTCCACAAAATACTAATTAAGGGGTTCGATATATCTGTTTCTACTAAATATTGATTGAGGCCTGTGATATACCTGCTTCCTCAAAATACAGATTAAGGGGTTCGATATACCTGTTTCCACCAAATATTGATTGAGGCCTGCGATATACCTGCTTCCACAAAAAACTGATAAAGGGGTTTGATATTCCTGCTTCAACAAAATACTGATTGAGGGCTGCAATATACCTGCTTCCTCAAAATACTGATTAAGGGGTTCGATATACCTGCTTCCACCAAATATTGATTGAGATTGAGGCCTGTGATAAACCTGCTTCCACAAAATACTGATTAAGGGGTTCGATATACCTGTTTCCACCATATATTGATTGAGGGGTTTCGATATACCTGCTTCCACAAAATACTGATTAAGAGGTTTGATATACCTGCTTCCACAAAATACTGATTAAGGGGTTCGATATACCTGTTTCCACCATATATTGATTCAGATTGAGGCCTGTGATAAACTTGCTTCCACAAAATACTGATTAAGGGGTTCGATATACCTGTTTCCACCATATATTGATTGAGGGGTTGTGATATACCTGCTTCCATAAAATACTGATTAAGGGGTTTGATATACCTGCTTCCACAAAATACTGATTAAAGGGTTTGATATACCTGCTTCCACAAAATACTGATTAAGAGGTTTGATATACCTGTTTCCACTATATATTGATTGAGGGCTGCGATATACCTGCTTCTACAAATTACTGATTAAGGGGTTCGATATACTTGTTTCTACCAAATATTGATTGAGACTTGCGATATACCTGCTTCCACAAAATACAGATTATGGGGTTCGATATACCTGTTTCTAGAGATGGCCTTGCGGTTCGCCCAGTGGTAGTTATGCGGCGAACTTTGCTCATTCGCAGTTCGCCAAACAGGTGAACATATGGCGATGTCCGCCGGCGCCATATTCTTTGCATTGTGCAGAACCTTGACCAATGACACATCCATCAGGTGGGACAGGACAGCCAATTGAGACATTTCAGCACATGGACACACCCCCTACCCTATAAATAAACCCGATCTGGACACCATTTTGCCAGTATAGGGACAGGTTGCTGTGTGGAGCAGGGACAGACTGTTAGGGACACCAAATGCTAGCTAATAGGGCCACAAAAGTCCTTATAGGTGTGCTATCGAAAAGTGTGACATACTGAGGGGTGTGATTATACTTTCTAACATAGAAAGTATATTATAGTGCATTTGTATTGTGCAGCAGTTGTGTGCAGTTCTGCTGCGATACTGCAGCTATACAGAGGGACAAATGTTATTGGAATCACTAATTGCAACTAGTTGGATATACCAGTTGCCCCCCAAAAAAACTGATTGAGGCAGGGGTGTGATATACCTATAATATACTTTCTATATAGTGCATTTGTATTGTGCAGCAGTTGTGTGCAGTTCTGCTGAGATACCGCAGCTATATAGAGGGACAAACGCTATTGGAATAACTAATTGCAACTGGTGTGATATACCTGTTGCCCCCCCCAAAAAAAAACTGATTGAGGGGTGTGATATACATATTATATACCTTCTAACATAGAAAGTATATTATAGTGCATTTGTATTGTGCAGCAGTTGTGTGTGGTTCTGCTAAAATACTGCAGCTAGATAGAGGGACAAACGCTATTGGAATTACTAATTGCAACTCGTGTGATATACTTGTTGCCCCCCAAAAAAAACAGATTATGGGGTTTGATATACCAGCCTCCAGCAAATACTCATTAAGGGGTTCAATATACCTGTTTCCACAAAATACTGATAGAGGGGATCGATATACCGGCTTCCACCAAATATAGATTGAGGCCTGCGATACACCGGCTTCCACCAAATATTGATTAAGGGGTTTGATATCCCAGCTTCCGGCAAATACTCATTAGAAACATAGAAACATAGAATGTGTCGGCAGATAAGAACCATTTGGCCCATCTAGTCTGCCCAATATACTGAATACTATGGATAGCCCTTGGCCCTATCTTATATGAAGGATGGCGTTATGCCTATCCCATGCCTAAACTCCTTCACTGTATTTGCAGCTACCACTTCTGCAGGAAGGCTATTCCATGCATCCACTACTCTCTCAGTAAAGTAATACTTCCTGATATTACTTTTAAACCTTTGCCCCTCTAATTTAAAACGATGTCCTCTTGTAGCAGTTTTTCGTCTTTTAAATATTCTCTCCTCTTTTACCTTGTTGATTCCCTTTATGTATTTAGCAGTTTCTATCATATCCCCTCTGTCTCTTCTTTCTTCCAAGCTATACATGTTAAGGTCCTTTAATCTTTTCTGGTAAGTTTTATCCTGCAATCCATGTACCAGTTTAGTAGCTCTTCTCTGAACTCTCTCCAAAGTATCAATATCCTTCTGGAGATATGGTCTCCAGTACTGAGCACAATACTCCAAATGAGGTCTCACTAGTGCTCTGTAGAGCGGCATGAGCACCTCCCTCTTTCTACTGGTAATTCCTCTCCCTATACACCCAAGCATTCTGCTAGCATTTCCTGCTGCTCTATGACATTGTCTGCCTACCTTTAAGTCTTCTGAAAAAATGACCCCTAAATCCCTTTCCTCAGATACTGAGGTTAGGACTGTATCACTGATTTTATATTCTGCTCTTGGGTAGAGTTGAGCAAACACCTGGATGTTCGGGTTCGAGAAGTTCGGCCGAACTTCCCGGAAATGTTCGGGTTCGGGATCCGAACCCGACCCGAACTTCGTCCCGAACCCGAACCCCATTGAAGTCAATGGGGACCCGAACTTTTCGGCACTAAAAAGGCTGTAAAACAGCCCAGGAAAGGGCTAGAGGGCTGCAAAAGGCAGCAAAATGTAGTTAAATCCCCTGCAAACAAATGTGGATAGGGAAATGAATAAAAATAAAAATAAATAAAAATTAACCAATATCAATTGGAGAGAGGTCCCATAGCAGAGAATCAGTCTTCATGTCATAGCAGAGAATCAGTCTTCATGTCATAGCAGAGAATCAGGCTTCACGTCACCCACCACTGGAACAGTCCACTGTCACATATTTAGGCCTAGGCACCCAGGCAGAGGAGAGAGGTCCCATAGCAGAGATTCAGGCTTCATGTCATAGCAGAGAATCAGTCTTCATGTCATAGCAGAGAATCAGGCTTCACGTCACCCAACACTGGAACAGGCCACTGTCAAATATTTAGGCCCAGGCACCCAGGCAGAGGAGAGAGGTCCCGTAACAGAGAATCTGGCTTCACGTCAGCAGAGAATCAGTCTTCATGTCAGAGCAGAGAATCAGGCTTCACGTCACCCACCACTGGAACAGGCCACTGTCAGATATTTTTAGGCCCCGGCACCCAGACAGAGGAAAGGTTCATTCAACTTTGGGTTGCCCCGCAATATAATGGTAAAATAAAAATAAAAATAGGATTGAATGAGGAAGTGCCCTGGAGTACAATAATATATGGTTAAGGGGAGGTAGTTATAAATGTCTAATCTGCACAAGGGATGGACAGGTCCTGTGGGATCCATGCCTGGTTCATTTTTATGAACGTCAGCTTGTCCACATTGGCTGTAGACAGGCGGCTGCGTTTGTCTGTAATGACGCCCCCTGCCGTGCTGAATACACGTTCAGACAAAACGCTGGCCGCCGGGCAGGCCAGCACCTCCAAGGCATAAAAGGCTAGCTCTGGCCACGTGGACAATTTGGAGACCCAGAAGTTGAATGGGGCCGAACCATCAGTCAGTACGTGGAGGGGTGTGCACAGGTACTGTTCCACCATGTTAGTGAAATGTTGCCTCCTGCTAACACGTTCCGTATCAGGTGGTGGTGCAGTTAGCTGTGGCGTGTTCACAAAACTTTTCCACATCTCTGCCATGCTAACCCTGCCCTCAGAGGAGCTGGCCGTGACACAGCTGCGTTGGCGACCTCTTGCTCCTCCTCTGCCTTCGCCTTGGGCTTTCACTTGTTCCCCTGTGACATTTGGGAATGCTCTCAGTAGCGCGTCTACCAATGTGCGCTTGTACTCGCGCATCTTCCTATCACGCTCCAGTGCAGGAAGTAAGGTGGGCACATTGTCTTTGTACCGGGGATCCAGCAGGGTGGCAACCCAGTAGTCCGCACACGTTAAAATGTGGGCAACTCTGCTGTCGTTGCGCAGGCACTGCAGCATGTAGTCGCTCATGTGTGCCAGGCTGCCCAGAGGTAAGGACAAGCTGTCCTCTGTGGGAGGCGTATCGTCATCGTCCTGCGTTTCCCCCCAGCCACTCACCAGTGATGGGCCCGAGCTGCGTTGGGTGCCACCCCGCTGTGAACATGCTTCATCCTCATCCTCCTCCACCTCCTCCTCATCCTCGTCCTCCTCGTCCTCCAGTAGTGGGCCCTGTCTGGCCACATTTGTACCTGGCCTCTGCTGTTGCAAAAAACCTCCCTCTGAGTCACTTCGAAGAGACTGGCCTGAAAGTGCTAAAAATGACCTCTCTTCCTTCTCCTCCTCCTCCTGGGCCACCTCCTCTTCCATCATCGCCCTAAGTGTTTTCTCAAGGAGACCTAGAAGTGGTATTGTAACGCTGATAACGGCGTCATCGCCACTGGCCATGTTGGTGGAGTACTCGAAACAGCGCAACAGGGCACACAGGTCTCGCATGGAGGCCCAGTCATTGGTGGTGAAGTGGTGCTGTGGTCCTGTTCTGCAGTGCGACTCACCCGTGCGTGCTGCAGCTGAAACTCCACTATGGCCTGCTGCTGCTCGCACAGTCTGTCCAGCATGTGCAACGTGGAGTTCCACCTGGTGGGCACTTCGCATATGAGGCGGTGAGCGGGAAGGCCGAAGTTACGCTGTAGTGCAGACAGGCAAGCAGCGGCAGGATGTGAACGCCGGAAGCGCGCACAGACGGCCCACACTTTATGCAGCAGCTCTGACATGTCGGGGTAGTTGTGAATGAACTTATGCACCACCAAATTCAGCACATGCGCCAGGCAAGGGATGTGCGTCAAACCGGCTAGTCTGGTGGACACCTGACCATATGGGGAGGGTGTACAGGGACTGTGGGTCCCCCTTCCCCTTTTCCTAGGTCCCCTATCCTTGTTATAGGGCCCCATTCGTTTGGGTTAAGGTTCTGGTACGTTGGGGGTTAATGGTTGCATCCTGCTGGCAGGAAGGGGCGTGCTGCTGAGTGCCCTTTATAAGGCTCTGCGTCCCCTCCCTCTTTGCAGAAGCGCTGTGTGACTGGTAAGACCAGCGTTCCGTCTGAAAAGAGGCATGGATCCCCTGAGGGATATGTTTATAGCTCGCATGGCGGAGGGGGGTGAGGACTGGCTGCGCTCATTTCTCTGCAGCCTCGGATCCCCCCTGCCGTCTGCCCCTGGCCTTGCTGTGACCGCCGGCGGCAGTTCTGAGACGCCCCCTGATTCTGGAGCTCATTCGGGGGGTCGGCGGTCTTCCCGCAATAGCCGCCCCCCTGTTAGACTGGGGCATAGCCCTCCCCCTTCCTCGCTGCGTACCTTAAGCACTGTACGTGCAGCTGTGATCCCGGCTGGCCAGCGCTTCTCTGCTGTGCCGGCCGTAGCTCCGCCCCTTCCGGTTTCGGTATATGTGCCGGCAGTGCGGCGTGAACTTCATGATAGTAGTATGGGGGCGAATGTCAGCAGTCCTCCCTCTGGGGATTCGCCACCTAACCCTCCTAGTGCTCAGCCCCCACCTCTCCCAACCCCCCCTGCTGTTGCTGAGCAAGGGGTGGACGTACCCACTATGTCATCTGCCCTGGTGGGGGGCATTATGAACTTGCCTGCTGCTGTGGGTGATAATATGAATGCTCCTCAAGTAGCTGCTGCAGGGGCTCCTGTCCAGCAGCCTCAGGCCACCCCTTCTGTCACTAGGCGGTCACGCAGGCGCAGAGTTGAATCGGATTTATCATCCTCCTCTGTTCAGAGCCGGAGGCGGAGTCGGCGGGGATCACGTAGGCGTCAGTCCCGTCGCCGGTCTGGCGATTCGCGGTGGAGTAGACGCTCCAGATCTTCTAGGTGGCGGTCCCCATCCTCCTCTGAGGGGTCCTCCGCTGCTTCAGGAGAGTCTGGTCGGGTTTTGCACAAGACGCGCAGGAGGCGGATGCCTAGCCATTCTTCCAGGGTTGATAGCCTGGTTCCAGTGACCTTACCACAACCTGAAGTTGCTGCGCCGAATCCTGTGTCGGAGCAGATTCCTTCTACGTCCGGTGAGTACCAGTTCACGGGGGCCTGGGGATCGGGCAGTGGGGGTTCTGATACAGCAGCGTTGTTAAAAGCGCTGTTGGAGAAGTTTAGTCAGCCCCCGCTAAGCCAGCCTACCCCCCCACCTCCTCCCCCGGTCAAGCCGGTGCCAGCATTAGCTAGTGTTTATAAGGATTCTTGTTTCTGTGGAGTTAGCTCGCTAGGAGCCCATTTAGAAGAGGCGGTTAGGGAGAAGGTTTGGTCCAATCAGTATATAGATATCTGGTCCCTAGTATCTGTGGACCAACACACGGTGGATAAGGAGAGGCGCTTCCCGGAGAAGCCGTATGAGCGGAGGCCGAAAGTGGCGAAGACAATTAATAATTGGTTGCAAGCCTTTTCGGTTTTGGGTTGTGTCATGGGTCAGCGCCACCCCGAACGCTGTTCGGAATTGTTTATATACCAGGACGTCATTTACAGCGCTTATAAAAGCCACGGTGGCTCTGCATGGTGGCGTTTTGATGAGGAGTTTAGGCGCCGCTTAGCATTGCAGCCGGACTTGGGTTGGGGTGTTAAGGCTACGGATGTCTGGCTTAGGTTGATGGTACGGCAGAAACCTCCCCCCTTTTCGGGGGTGGCCGCTGGACCAGGGGGGTCTTCTTCCCCGGGCCCGGTGGCCGTCCGCCGACCAGGGTCATGTTGGTTGTTCAATGAAGGTAATTGCAGGTTTGCGGGGTTGTGTAGATTTAAGCATGAGTGCTCCGCATGTGGTGGCCCCCATTCAGCCAATAAGTGTTCCCGCCCTCCCATTAGACCCCCCAAACCGGGCGAGCAGGGTTTGCTTAAGAACTCCGGTGAGCGTAGCAGAGATGTCCCCCTGGCTAGACAGTTACCCCAATAGGCAGGCGGCCGAGCAGCTGAGGGCGGGGTTTTCAGAGGGGTTCTTTATTCCGTTTATTTTGAGTCGTTGTCCGGTCTTGTCAGATAATCTGAGGTCTGCTCGTGATTTCCCAGATGTTCTCAGGGAGAAAGTTGTCAAAGAGGTGGAATTGGGGCGTATGAGGGGCCCGTTTATTGAGTTACCTTTCCCCAACCTGAGGGTTTCTCCGCTGGGGGTGGTCCCTAAAAAGGAGGCGGGTAAGTTTCGGTTGATACACCATCTGTCTTATCCCAAGGGCTCGTCTGTGAATGATGCCATTACCCCGGAGGATGCGTCAGTGTCATATGTGTCATTTGACAGGGCAGTAGAGTTGGTCAGGGAAGCCGGTAGGGGGGCTCTCTTGGCAAAATCAGACATAGAGTCGGCGTTCCGCCTCCTTCCGGTTCACCCTGATTGTTTTCATTTGCTAGGTTGCCGTGTAGATGGTTTGTTTTACTACGACACATGTCTCCCAATGGGGTGTTCTATATCGTGTCATTATTTTGAGATGTTCGGATCCTTTTTGGAATGGGTTGTTCGTTATGACACTGGGTCAACATCTATTTTACATTACCTAGATGACTTTCTGTTTGTTTCCCCCGGTCCGGTGGGCGGTTGTCGATTCCTGTTAGACAACTTCTTGGCGAGGATGTCTCAGTTTGGGGTTCCCATTTCGGTTGAGAAAACGGAGGGTCCGGTGACATGTTTGTCTTTCCTGGGGATTGAGATTGACACGATGGAGATGGTCTTTAGACTTCCCGACGAGAAGCTTCAGAAGCTTCTCAGCTTGATTGACGGTTTCCTAGCCGTTAGGAAGGTTACCCTGCTTCAGCTTCAGTCCTTGTTAGGTCTTCTGTGCTTTGCGTGCAGAGTGATGCCCATGGGGCGGGTTTTTGCACGGCGTTTGTCGTTGGCTTCGTGTGGTGTCAAAGCCCCTAGTCATCATATCAGGCTTACTAGGTCCCTGAAAGAGGATTTAAAGGTTTGGAGATCTTTTTTGCTGGCTTTTAATGGGCATACGTGTTATATGTCTAAGGTGGTTCCTAACTCAGAATTGTGTCTGTTTTCCGATGCCGCGGGATCCTGTGGTTTCGGCGCCATTTTTGGGAACGAGTGGTGTGCTGCCTCATGGCCGGTGTCGTGGTCTTCCTCTGGGTTGTGCCGTAACCTCACGTTGCTAGAACTGTTCCCTATTATTGTGGCGGTAGAGCTTTGGGGTAGGAGTTTATCCAATTGACATGTTTCGTTTTGGACGGATAATCTGTCGGTGGTCTATGGTATTAACAGTCTTTCTTCCTCTTCCCTCCCGGTTTTGTCATTGCTACGGCATTTGGTGCTTAGGTGTCTCGAGTTTAACATCTATTTCAGGGCTCGTCATGTTCCGGGGGTAGAGAATAAGATTGCTGATGCTTTTCCCGTTTTCATTGGCAGGAGTTTCGGTCCCTTCACCCGGAGGCAGATCTGGAAGGCAAGGAGTGCCCGCAGCACCTATGGCTCCTGGTGGACGACAATTAATGCCGCTGATTCAGGCTTCGGTTTCCCCTGCAACTTGGCAGGCGCATGGTAAGGCGTGGGGGGACTGGGAGAGCATGGTGGGAGGGAGAGATGTGGCGTCCAGTGATGATCTCCGCCTTGAGGTAACAGTTAAATGGTTGTTGCAATTGCGCGCTAGCGGGGTGTCAGCTTCGATGGCGCAGCGTAGATTGTCAGGGGTTGCCTTCCATTTTAAGTTGCGCGATTGGCCGGATGTTACTAGGAGATTTATTATACGCCAGGCTCTTCGGGGGTGGAGGAAGGAACTTGTATACCGTGAATGTAGGCGTCCGGTATCATTTAACCTGTTAGGCAGACTGATTGCTAAGCTTTCTGACGTCTGTCGGTCCCTGTTCGAGGTTGCGTTGTTTTCTGCTAGTTTCAGTATAGCATTCTTTGCAGCGTTACGGATAGGCGAGCTGGTTGCTCCGTCTGGTAGCAGACCAGGTGGCCTTTCTTGTGCTGACGTGGTCCTGGGTAACGGCGCATTGAGGATCAGGGTGAGTCGCTCCAAGACGGACCAGTTTGGTAGCGGGTCATGGATCCCCCTTCACCCGGTTCCCGGTGTGTCATGCCCGGTGCGGCTGACGTCTAGTTATAGCTCCATGCGAGGTCCGGGACATAACTTTTTGGCGCATGCTGATGGCTCCCCTCTGACTAAGTTCCAGTTCACTTCGGTTTTTAAGTCATGTCTGGAGTTGTCTGGTATGAATCCCAGGGAATTTGGCACTCACTCTTTTCGAATTGGGGCGGCGACGGAAGCCGCTAAGGCGGGTTTGCCAGAGTCTGAGGTTATGAGGATAGGTAGGTGGAAGTCTGCTTGTTTTGCGCGATATATTAGACCGGACCTGTTATAGAACAGTAAGAATGGAAAGAGACCGGGTATATGTGTTTAAAAAAAATATATATATATATAAAATAATAATAAATAAAAAAAAAATAAAAAAAAAATATGCATGTTTCGCGGTTTTAATGGTTGTTTCTTCACAGGCGCAGTAGGTCCGACGGTGTGGATGGTGGGTCATTCCTACATTTTCTGGGCAGCGCAGAGAGCCGAATGTCGACCCGGCGGGAGATCCCTGGGCTTCAGTGATGTGAGAGTGTCGTGGAGGGGGATCCGGGGCCTCAGATGGTCCCAGCTGTTGCCACAGGTGGTGGAAATTGGCACGCAGGCTATTGGTCCTGTTGTGTTGGTGGTCCACGCGGGGGGCAACGACATCGGGTCAGTGCCGTTGCTTGAGCTCTTGACGCTCATGCGGGCTGATTTGGAACGTTTTCCATCTTTTTTCCGGGAGGTCATCTTAGTCTGGTCAGAGATTGTGCCGCGGGCGGTATGGCAAAATGGTAGGGATGGTGAGGCCATCGAGAAGTGCAGGCGGACGGTGAATGCTCGCATGTCCCGTTTTGTTAGATCCCGCGGGGGAGTAGTTGTTCGTCATCGGTAGTTGGAGGGGGACAATAGATCATTGATGAGGCCGGATGGTGTCCACTTGTCCGATATCGGCCTGGACATTTTTCTCTCTGGTATCCAGGACGGGATTGAGCAGGCCATGTTCTTGTTGGGTAGTGGTCGGAGCCCCGTGTGAGGTTGGGTCTCCTCCGTGGCGGCTGGTAAAGAGAAGTTGGTTACTGAGCAGGTGAACTGGCGTCATCCGCCCGCTGGGAGGCCAGCGGCTGGCGGATCGCATGGGCTCAGCTATGGTTATGCCGTTTAAAGAATTAGCTGTGGCCGACTACCACCCAACAAAATGGTTAAATAAAAGTTATAAACGTGACAAGGTTGTCTGTGTCATTTGTGGTGGGAGGGCATGTTGGGGCCAAGGGTTAGATGGTTCCCTCACCCCCTCTCCTTTCCTGAAAGTGACTACCAACAGTCTGGTGGACACCTGACCATATGGGGAGGGTGTACAGGGACTGTGGGTCCCCCTTCCCCTTTTCCTAGGTCCCCTATCCTTGTTATAGGGCCCCATTCGTTTGGGTTAAGGTTCTGGTACGTTGGGGGTTAATGGTTGCATCCTGCTGGCAGGAAGGGGCGTGCTGCTGAGTGCCCTTTATAAGGCTCTGCGTCCCCTCCCTCTTCCTCTTTGCAGAAGCGCTGTGTCCCTCCCTCCCTCCCTATTGTTTGGATACAAGGTTTATGTTGGTGGGTTTTTGGTCATGTAGGTCTTGTTAATTGGGGCATCCTATTAAGTCACAGCTGGCGGCTGGTAAAGAGAAGTTGGTTACTGAGCAGGTGAACTGGCGTCATCCGCCCGCTGGGAGGCCAGCGGCTGGCGGATCGCATGGGCTCAGCTATGGTTATGCCGTTTAAAGAATTAGCTGTGGCCGACTACCACCCAACAAAATGGTTAAATAAAAGTTATAAACGTGACAAGGTTGTCTGTGTCATTTGTGGTGGGAGGGCATGTTGGCGCCAAGGGTTAGATGGTTCCCTCACCCCCTCTCCTTTCCTGAAAGTGACTACCAACAGTCCCAGAGCTGCAACGAGATTTCGCCCATTATCGCACACCACCAGGCCAGGCTTGAGGCTCACCGGCAGCAACCACTCGTCGGTCTGTTGTTCTATACCCCGCCACAACTCCTGTGCGGTGTGGGGCCTGTCCCCCAAACATATGAGTTTCAGAATGGCCTGCTGACGTTTACCCCGGGCTGTGCTGAAGTTGGTGGTGAAGGTGTGTGGCTGACTGGATGAGCAGGTGGAAGAAGAGGAGGAGGAAGCAGAGTAGGAGGAGGAGGCAACAGGAGGCAAAGAATGTTGCCCTGCGATCCTTGGCGGCGGAAGGACGTGCGCCAAACAGCTCTTCGCCTGGGGCCCAGCCGCCACTACATTTACCCAGTGTGCAGTTCGGGAGATATAGCGTCCCTGGCCGTGCTTACTGGTCCACGTATCTGTGGTAAGGTGGACCTTGCCACAGATGGCGTTGCGCAGTGCACACTTGATTTTATCGGATACTTGGTTGTGCAGGGAAGGCACGGCTCTCTTGGAGAAGTAGTGGCGGCTGGGAACAACATACTGTGGGACAGCAAGCGACATGAGCTGTTTGAAGCTGTCTGTGTCCACCAGCCTGAATGACAGCATTTCATAGGCCAGTAGTTTAGAAATGCTGGCATTCAGGGCCAGGGATCGAGGGTGGCTAGGTGGGAATTTACGCTTTCTCTCAAATGTTTGTGAGATGGAGAGCTGAACGCTGCCGTGTGACATGGTTGAGATGCTTGGTGATGGAGGTGGTGGTGGTGTTGGTGGTACATCCTCTGTTTGCTGGGCGGCAGGTGCCAACGTTCCTCCAGAGGCGGAGGAAGAGGCCGAGGCGGCAGCAGCAGAAGAGGTAGCAGGGGAGCCTGAGTGAGTTCCTTGTTTTTAAGGTGTTTACTCCACTGCAGTTCATGCTTTGCATGCAGGTGCCTGGTCATGCAGGTTGTGCTAAGGTTCAGAAAGGCTCTGATGGCACAGCTTGCAAACCACTCGGGTGTTGTCGTCAGCACATTGTTTGAAGAACTGCCACGCCAGGGAACTCCTTGAAGCTGCCTTTGGGGTGCTCGGTCCCAGATGGCGGTGGCCAATAGCAGACGGACTCTCTTGGCGGCGGGTGTTCTGCTTTTGCCCACTGCTCCCTCTTTTGCTACGCTGTTGGCTCGGTCTCACCACTGCCTCTTCCTCCGAACTCTGAAAGTCAGTGGCACGACCTTCATTCCATGTGGGGTCTAGGACCTCATCGTTCCCTGCATCGTCTTCCACCCAGTCTTCCTCCCTGACCTCCTGTTCAGTCTGCACACTGCAGAAAGACGCAGCAGTTGGCACCTGTGTTTCGTCATCATCAGAGACGTGCTGAGGTGGTATTCCCATGTCCTCATCATTAGGAAACATAAGTGGTTGTGCGTTAGTGCATTCTATCTCTTCCACCCCTGGGGAAGGGCTAGGTGGATGCCCTTGGGAAACCCTGCCAGCAGAGTCTTCAAACAGCATAAGAGACTGCTGCATAACTTGAGGCTCAGACAGTTTCCCTGATATGCATGGGGGTGATGTGACAGACTGATGGGCTTGGTTTTCATGCGCCATCTGTGCGCTTTCTGCAGAAGACTGGGTGGGAGATAATGTGAACGTGCTGGATCCACTGTCGGCCACCCAATTGACTAATGGCTGTACCTGCTCAGGC
The DNA here is from genome assembly GCF_905171765.1 of Bufo bufo. NCBI lineage: Eukaryota > Metazoa > Chordata > Amphibia > Anura > Bufonidae > Bufo > Bufo bufo. The sequence goes on from NC_053389.1 coordinate 812,709,997, forward strand.
CTTACCATCCTTAGAACGGCATTGGGCCCCACCAAATATCGCTGTAAATTCTGCTGGCTACTGGGACCTGAGGTAGTTGGTTCACTAGGACGTGTGGCTGTGGCAGAACGGCCACGTCCTCTCCCAGCACCAGAGGGTCCACTAACACCACCACGACCATGTCCGCGTCCGCGTCCCTTACTAGATGTTTTCTTCATTGTTACCGTTCACCACAATAAGAAAAAAATTATTTGGCCCAATGTATTGAAATTAAATTCAGGCCTTTTTTTTACAGGCACCTAACACTATCTGGCTATCTATTTAGGTACCGTATTACACTAATACAGGCACAACAGTAACGACAGATGTAGCTGAATATAAATTGTAGGCCTAGTATTTAGGCGCTGGATGACAGGTATCCCTTTTACGGACAGAATTAGACTTGGAGATGCACGGTAGCGTGTGAAGTTATTGAGGATGACCCTATCCACACCTTCAATCTAATATACCCTTTTATGGATAGATTTAACCTTGGCCTGATAGTAATTCCCTAAATTTGTGGTTTCTGCTCTAAGTTGGGAATTGTATTTCAACCCAGAACAAAAACTGTGCTTTGGCAGACACTAAATAGATTGACCAGCCACAGCAGTATCAACAGATTTAGCTGAATATAAATTGTAGGCCTAGTATTTAGGCGCTGGATGACCGTTATACGTTTACGGACAGAATTAGACTTGGAGATGCACGGTAGCGTGTGAAGTTATTGAGGATGACCCTATCCGCACCTTCAATCTAATATACCCTTTTATGGATAGATTTAAAGTTGGCCTGATACAGCAGAAACCACTGATTTAGGGAATTGCTAAGTTGGGAATTGTATTTCAACCCAGAAGAAAAACTGTGCTTTGGCGGACACTAAATGAATTGACCAGCCTCAGCAATAAACACAGATTTAGCTGAATATAAATTTTAGGCCTATTATTTAGGCGCTGGGTGACAGGTAGGCCAAGGGACATATTTGGCCATCCAAGTCCCCTGTGGCCGCCGGCTTCTTTTTCGTAAAAAAAGAAAGACGGATCACTTAGACCGTGTTTGGATTTCCGGGAATTGAATCTTATTACGGTCCGTGATCCGTATCCCCTTCCTTTGATTTCTGATCTATTTGATCAAATTGTCGGTGCCAAGGTGTTCTCCAAGTTGGATTTAAGAGGAGCCTATAATTTGATCAGAATAAAGGAAGGAGATGAGTGGAAAACAGCCTTCAATACACCAGAAGGTCATTTCAAGAATCTTGTCATGCCCTTTGGTTTAACTAATGCGCCAGCGGTCTTTCAGCGATTTGTCAATGATATTTTCCATCATTTAGTGGGAAGGTTTGTTGTTATTTATCTTGATGACATACTAATTTACTCACCCGATTTGAAGACCAATCAGGATCACGTGAGACAGGTGTTGTCGATCTTTCGGGAGAATAAATTGTATGCAAAATTGGAAAAATGTGTATTTGCTGTCCAGGAGCTACCGTTTTTGGGATACCTGCTTTCTGACTCTGGTTTTCGTATGGACCCCGAAAAGGTCCGGGCAGTACTGGAATGGGACCGGCCTGAGAATCAGAAAGCTCTGATGCGTTTTTGGGGTTTTACCAATTACTACAGAAAATTAATCTTGAATTATTCCACCATTGTAAAACCTTTGACAGATATGACTGAAAAAGGCGCCGACCTCTCTGTCTGGTCGGATGAGGCATTACAGGCCTTTTCTGCTATTAAGAAATGTTTTGCGTCTGCTCCCATTCTGATGCAACCTAATGTGTCTCAATCGTTCGTCGTGGAGGTGGATGCATCAGAAGTGGGGGTCGGAGCAGTTCTGTCGCAGGGTCCATCCCCTAGAAAATGGCATCCGTGTGCTTTTTTTCTCAAAATAACTCTCCGCCGCTGAAAGAAATTATGATGTAGGAGATAGAGAATTACTGGCCATTAAATTGGCCTTTGAAGAATGGCGTCACTGGTTGGTAGGGGCTACTTATTTTATTACGGTATATACTGATCACAAGAATTTGGCTTACCTGCAGTCTGCTAAGCGCCTGAATCCTAGACAGGCTAGGTGGTCGCTGTTTTTTACTAGGTTCAATTTTGTGGTCACCTTTCGCCCTGGGGTTAAAAATGTCAAGGCAGATGCGTTGTCACAAAGTTTTCCTGGGGGGAGTGATTCGGACGGACCCTGCTCTGATTTTGGCTGATGGGGTGGTGGTTTCTGCTCTGTATCTCGAGTTGGAGATGGAGGTGTTGCGGGCCCAGGAGGAGGCTCCTGATTCCTGTACTCCAGGCAAGTTGTTTTATTCCTGCTGAACTGCGATACAAGGTGTTCAAGGAACATCATGATACGGTCCTTGCGGGACATCCTTGGAAGCAAATCCACCATAGATCTTATTTCCCAGAGATTCTTGTGGCCAGGGTTGCGCAAGGGTGTGGAGGGTTATGTGGCAGCTCGTGAGACCTGTGCACAGGCGAAGGTGGCTCACACTAGGCCTTCAGGATCCCTTCTTCCTTTGTCCATCCCATCTCGTCCTTGGACGCATTTACCGAGTTCCTCTGGGAAAACTGTGATTTTGGTGGTAGTGGACCGCTTCAGTAAGATGGCCCACTTTGTACCGTTACCTAGCTTGCCCAATGCCAAAACTCTCGCTCAGGTTTTTATCGATAACATTGTAAAACTACATGGCATTCCCTCTGATGTGGTGTCTGATAGGGGGACGCAATTAGTTTCCAGGTTTTGGAGGGCGTTTTGCTCTTGTCTGGGAATTCAACTGTCTTTCTCTTCGGCTTTTCATCCCCAGTCGAATGGTTAGACAGAGCGCACTAACCAAAACCTGGAGACCTATTTGAGGTGTTTTGTTGCAGAGAATCAGGATGACTGGTCTTCGTTCTTGTCTCTAGCCAAATTTGCCTTGAATAACCATAGACAGGAGTCCACTGATAAGTCGCCATTTTTTGGCGCATATGGTTTTCACCCACAGTTTGGGTACTTTTTCTGGGACTAGATCTTCTGGAATGTCAGAAGAGGAGAGATTCTCTTCCGCCTTGTCATCTATGTGGCGGAAGATCCAAGTTAATTTGGAAAAGATGGGTGAAAGATATAAACGGATGGCTGACAGGAGACGTATGACTGGTCCGGACCTGTGTGTGGGTGATTCGGTGTGGTTGTCCACTATAAACATTAAGCTCAAGGTACCATCTTGGAAACTGGGTCCAAGATTTATTGGCCCTTACAAAATCTCTGCTGTGGTCAAACCTGTGGTGTTTCGTCTGGATCTTCCGCAGACCTGGACGATCCATAATGTGTTTCACAGGTCCTTACTGAAGAAATATGTGGAACCTGTGGAACCATCTCCATTGCCACCTCATCCTCTCCTGGTGGATGGCAATTTAGAGTTTGAGATTTCTAGGATTCTCGACTCGCGTGTTCTTCGTACCTAGTGCACTGGAAGAGATACGGTCCTGAGGAAAGAATGTGGATTCCGGCTTCTGATGTTAGTGCTAGCCGCCTGGTGAGGGCCTTTCACAGGGCACACCCGGAGAAAGTTGGTCTGGGGTGTCCAGAGGTTACCCATAGAAGGGGGGGTACTGTCACGCCTTGCCCTGTGAATGTACAGAGATCTGCCAGGCTGGCTACACATGTTTGACTCATCTATTTGTTTTGGTTTGGGTTTGAGCTGGATCCACCTTCCCTCAGGTGTACTGGGTTGATTGTTAGCGAGGCTATTTATTCCTCCTTCTCCCAGTGGCCTGTGCGGCTTATAGTTCATTCCTGTGGGCTTTGGATGTGTTGTGGATTGTCTGCTCCACCTCAGCTCAAGATAAGTCCTCTCTGTTTCTTCCCTTGTTGTCTTTTGTCTAGGCCTCTAGGGAGACGCTTGCCTTCTCCTGTTTGAGGAAGCAGATCGCCTCTTCCCCGTTTCCTACTGCTCAGGGTTTAACCAGGGTATATAGATGTAGGCACGAGAGCATGTGCATATCCACCATAAGGGTATGCACATGTGCACAGCAGTATAGGGAAAGGTTCAGGGATCATTAGGAGGTGACCCCTTTTCCCTAGCTTTTGGGCCTAGTCTATTGTTCTGTTTGTTTTCCCTGTGTTTGGTTATTTCCCTGCTTACATACCTTCCGTGACACCGGCTTCCAGCAAATACTAAGGGGCTCTATATACCTGTTTCCACAAAATACTGATAGAGGAGATTGATATACCAGTTTCTACAAAATATAGATTAAGGGCCTGCGATACACCGGCTTCCACCAAATATTGATTAAGGTGTTTAATATACCTGTTTCCACAAAATACTGATAGAGGGGATTGATATCGCTTACACCACATATTGAATGAGGCCTGCGATGCACCAGCTTCCACCAAATATTGATTAAGGGGTTTTATATCTCGGCTTCCAGCAAATACTCATTAAGGGATTATATACTGTATACCTGTTTCCATAAAATCTTGATAGAGGGGATTGATATACCAGTTTCCACCAAATATAGATTGAGGCCTGCAATACATCATCTTCCACCAAATGTTGATTAAGGGGTTTGATAACCCAGCTTCCAGCAAATACTCATTAAGGGGTTCTATATATCTGTTTCCACAAAATACTGATAGAGGGGATTGATATACCGGCTTCCACCAAATATAGATTGAGGCCTGCGTAACATCGGCTTCCACGAAATATTGATTATGGGGTTTGATGTCCCGGTTTCCAGCAAATACTCATTAAGGGGTTCTATATATCTGTTTCCACAAAATACTGATAGAGGGGATTGATATACCGGCTTCCACCAAATATTGATTGAGACCTGCGATATACCTGCTTCCATAAATACTGCTCTTCTATAGAGAGTTTGTCACAGGGTCATTTTGAAAATGACAGGCAGAGGAAAAGGCAAGCCATTTCGCAGGGGTGGTAGGGGTCGGGCAGGTGTACCAGGCCGGAGCCTAAGTGGGAAGTTGGAGAAGATGCGTGCGATTACGTCAAAGGACGCACCAGAGTTGGTTGAGTGGCTCACTCAGCCTTCCGATTCTGCTCCCTCCTCATCCTCTGTATCTGCACCCTCCTCACTCTCTGCTGTGTGCACCCCAAAAGACACCACCACCACCATAGCCCCTCCACTCAAGTCAGAAGAATTATTTTCCCATCCATTCCCAGACATTACCAATGGGCAGCCATTCTTAGCATCGGATCAGGAAAAGGAGGTAGCAACAGCCGCCACCCAGCGGTCTGACAGTACCCAGATCAGCCTAAGGACAGAGGTCCCCACTGTTGCTGCCTACTCCAAAATCTCTAATGTCAGTGGTGGTGAAGGTGACTGGATGGATGTCACGTGGGTGCCCACAATATAGTAAGAGGAGGGAAGTTCAGAGGGAAAGACAGAGCAGCAGATAGGGTAGAAGTAGGAGAAGCATTCAGAATTCGCATTGCACAGGAGGCAAAAAGCAGACTGCAAATGTATCTGGAGCGAGCCATCCACCATGCACGGTCACTTCTGGCGCTCCCAGGATGCCAGCACATGGAGCCACAGTGTGGGCTATTTTTAACGTGTCAGCTGCTGATAATAGTGTTGCCATCTGCAGCCTGTGCTGTCAACGCATAAGTCACGGTAAGCCCAACACTCACCTAGGGATGACAGCCTTAAGAAGGCACCTGGCCTCCCATCACCGAGCACAGTGGGAGCAACAATGTCAGAACCCACAAAGCCACACTCCCGGCGCTCCACGTCCTGCCTCTTCTCCTTCTCTTCTCTCCTCCCATTTGTCCTCCACTCCACCTTCCACTGTGCCGTCGTGGCGTTCATCTGGCAAAAGGCAGGCTTCAATGGCGCAAATGTTCGAACGTAAAAAGTTGATGACGCCGGATAACCCTCTTGCCTAACGGCTGACCGCCGGCTTGTCGGTACTGCTAGCCCGCCAACTACTGCCATATAAACTGGTGGACTCGGAGGCCTTTAGAAAATTTGTGGCCATTGGCACACCGCAACGGAAGGTCCCCGGAAGGAAATATTTCTCCCAGAAGGGCATCCCAGAGCTATATAGCCATGTTCAGCAGGATGTGAATATATCTCTGGCACACAGTGTCGGTGCTAAGATACATCTGACCACAGACACGTGGTCTAGCAAACACGGGCAGGGAAGGTACATAACTTTTACTGTCCACTGGGTGAACCATCTGACGGCTGTCAAGCATGTAACCGTGGCTCCCATGTGGATTTGGTGTTACTGCCATGGATTGCATGCAGGCCTTCCTCTTTTTATCCTCCTCCTACTCCATCCTCCGTCTCCTCCTCGGCTGACTCCTCCTGTTTCACTGCTACTGCCTCTTCCGCTGCACCCCCCCCCAAGCTCCCCAGAACCTATTTGACGTGCCAGGTGAGATGTTGCCATGCTGTGCTGCAGCTGTTGTGCCTGGAAGCCAAGAGCCACACCGGTCCTGCACTGCTTTCATCTCTGCGGTCACAGGCCGATCAGTGGCTAACCCCGCTCAATTTGACAGTTGGTAAAGTAGTGTGCGACAACGGTGCCAATCTGCTGAGCGAGCTGAAACAGGGCAAAATGACACACGTGCCGTACATGGCACACGTCCTGAACTTAGTCGCGCAGCGATTCGTTGCCAAATACCCCGGGGTCCAGGACGTCTTGCAGCAGGCCAGGAAAATCTCTGGCCATTTTAGAAGATGGCCTTGGCTCGTCTTGCTGATGTTCAGCGGTGACACCACCTGCCTGTCAGACGTCTGATTTGTGACAGCACGACGCACTGGAACTCCACCTTGTATATGCTTGATAGCAGCAACGTGCCGTTAACGACTACCTGTATGAACTCTGCAGCAGGACAGTGGCTGCTCATGTGCGACGCATGGAGACTTCTGCGGCCATTTGATGAGATAACCAAACTTGTCATCCGCAGCCAGGGCACCATCAGTGACATCGTACCTTACACCTTCTGCCTGGAGCGTGCATTGGATGAATTCCCGGGGGGGGGGGGGGGCTACACCATCTGAGACAAGTCAGCAGGAGTCTGAAGAGGAGTCAGAGGAGGATGGTGGCGGGGGGAATAGGAGGAGGAAGAGTAAGAAGAGCAGGCTTCGAGGGGGACATTAAACTTTTCAGGGATCCCTGGTGTTGTCCATGGCTGGGGGAAGAGACCGAGGACGACATTCTCCTGGACGACGAGCAGGAGCCAGGGCGCTCCACCGCTTCCAATTTAGTGCAAATGGGGGCCTTCATGCTCCAGTGTTTGAAGAGGGACCCCCATATAGAAAGCATAAAAGGCAAGGACTAGTACTGGGTGGCAATGTACTTAGACCCCCAGTACAAACACAAAATGCCGGACATGTTACCAGCATCACAGAAGCTGTCAGAATGCAGCATTTCCAGGCCTTGATGCGAGAGATGCTGCATTCTGCTGTTGCGGGCGCTGGCAGAGGAATTTCCACCCACAGTGAAACAGGTGCGGGTACCAATCCTACCACGCCTGCAAGAAGAGGGTGGTTTGAAGATGTGTTGGTCACTTCGAATATGAGATCATTCTTGCAGCCAACCTATCGACAGCCGCCCTCCGGATCCAGCCTCAGGGAACGCCTAGACCGACAGGTGTCCGACTACATTGGTTTAACAGCCGATGTGGACGCTCTGAGAAGCGAGGAACCCCTGGACTACTGGGTGTTCAGGCTTGACCTGTGGCCAGAGCTGGTACAATTTGCCATGAAACTCTTGGCTTGCCCCTCGTCGAGTGTCCTGTCCGAAAGGACGTTCAGCGCAACAGGGGGTATTGTGACCGATAAGCGCACTCGCCTAGCTCGCGACAGTGTGGACTACCTCACATTTCTAAATGAATGAATGAGGCATGGATCTCGGAGGAATTTAACACCTGTGACCACCACGTGTAATTGAATTTCCTCATGCCAGCCCACACATATTCGCCACCACCCAGAACAAAGAATGGTCCTTGTCTTATGTATATACAGCGGCATAAAAGGCCTTTTCTGTCAGGTGAAAGCCTAATTTTGGGGCCTGTACTGGCCTAAAGTAAAATTTGTATCCAGTGACCGCCTAATGTACCTCCAGCCACATAATCACAAGTTCTTTTCTGTCAGGTGAATGCCTAACTTTTGGGGCCTGTACTCCCGTGGCTTAAAATAAAATGTATCTAGGCTCCAGCAGGGCACATTTTTTAGAGTTTCCTTTTAAGACGCATAAAAAAGGCCCCTGATTAAAATACATATTTTTTGTGGGAATTTTTGCCAATGATTCGATGACCTGAAGGTTTTTCAGGTTCGCCAGCCATAAAAGTCAATGCGGCCCGTCACGAACGCGCGGTTCGCGAACATTTGATCGCGAACGAGCATTCGCTAACCGTCCCAGCCGATGTTCGTCCATCACTAATGAGGACTAAGTTTCCTTTGGAATATGAGTTGGGCTACTACTGTATCATTAGAGGGGATTATTGTTATGTCAGGCCTTTTACTCCAGTCACATCCAGAGCTGTTTTTACAATTTTGCTGTTACGTGATGTCATGTCTTATACTCCAGTCTCCTCCAAAGCTACGTTCACAATTTAGTTTTTTCTTCATGCCATTCAAGCCATGAGAAAACAGGTGGACATAATACTGTGGGCAGTGTTGTGGAGGTAATACTGGTACCTGAACTGTAATCCCATCAGATCTGTACTCGTAGTAGAGGGAGCGGGAGAAAAAGTCCATGAAAGCCTAAAAAAGAGACAACATGGTGGTGAGATGATGAGAGCGATAACATCACACAGGTTCTATCTACAACTGATAACAGATAACACGACAAGACACAACGTCACCCATATACCGGCTAGTGCAAGGGGATACCAGGGGTGCACACACCCTGATGATGATGAGGGTTATAGTGATAGTGGTGATGGTAATTATCATAATAGTGAGGGTTGTCGTGATGATGATTATAGTGGTGATAGTACTTTTGATGATAATTATGACAGTGATGTTGATGATTATAGTGAGGAATGATAATTATACTATGATGATAGTGATGTTGGTGTTTATAGTGATGATGGTGATTATAATGTCACGTGCTTTCCTGTCCATGCTCTGGTGACGAGCCTGGCCTCTTTGTCGCGGCGCAGTTTGGGTCGTTGCTCCATTACTTTGGCAATCGGTCCCACTGACATTTGGCCTGGTCAGCCTATCAGGGAGCGGGCGTAAGCCGTGTACCGGGGTGGGCTCCCCAGGATACAGCGAAGTCACAAACGAGGAAAGCAACTCAAACACCAGTTTTTCCAAAACCGTATTTTTACTTAAACATGGTCATGAACGCGACCACAGATGCATATAAATTTACATACACCCAGCCAGGGGCTGGGGCCCTTGTGCTGTAGAGCGTGGCATCCTCCGGTGGATACTGGAGGTATAAGCGGTAAATTTAAATACTGGCGGGCTCAAATAGACCAGCTGTGCCTTACCTGTTATTACCCGGTTATTATTATTTGGGTGCGTAATGCAGGCTAGACTGCTTACAATCTTATTATATTCTATAGTATTCCCCCCAATAACTGATCAGATAGCATGTGCCTTTAGTAAACACCAGCTTGGCTTGAGTTCGTTGTGAAGCTTTAATCACAGTCCGTACCAAATTCCTCTGCAGCATTTCCTTTTCTGGAATGGATCCAATATGGGCCTTGGTGTACCAGATGAACGGTCTTAACTAGCTGGTCCAGAACTTTGAAGAAAGGGTTCAACACCAAGAGACCACTTAATCTCCACCCTTAGTGGAGCTCCTCAAACCCCAAGTTAAGTTGCCTGATCACTTTGCAGGTGATGGGAAGCAATTTGTGTCTTTGCGGAAGTGTTATAAATGATACTTTTGTCTCAGACCTCATTCTTCAGCATCTGAACTACAGAGGGTGAGGATCGTTATTTTTTTCCTGGAAGAGGATCCTCAGGAATGGACCTTCTCTCTTCCCTCTGACTCTCCTCTGCTGTCATCGGTATATATATTTTTTCTTCTCTGCTCCTGACAGAATCCCAACTGGTCTCGTTCAGCAGGGATAGAGACCTGTAGAGAAGTATTATGTCAATTTCCAATAATGTTGTGTCGCCACCAATTGGAGTAACCCAGCCCTGATATGTCGATTGTGCCATGGTGTTTCTGACATAGTCAAGGACAGACGACTTTAGGGAATGCAGAAGACAATATTCCTCCACACCTGTTGCTTATTCCAGTCCAGATTTGCCATCCAGCTTTTCCAAGGTGTCTGTTTCCACTGATGAACCGATGCAGCTGAGAGTTACCAAGTTTCCTCAAGACAGAGAGAACTTCAGGAGGAAAAAAGGATTATGGGGGACATTGTAGATGACATTTATCATGTGCAACGTTTCCAGATGTCGCAAAAAAGTTGCAACCTACACCAGGACGAATGGGGACCCAAATGTTTCAGTACTTGTCTATGCTCCTTGATAATCTCAATGTGGAGATGGGACGGGTTCCTGAATACATCAGAGACTTTGGGAATGTTCTGATTCTCTTCTGGCTCCCGGATCATACGATTGCACCACTGACTTATTGCCCACGGTTAAGTAGGAGGATCTATAATCTCTCTGGCCTGGACGCCAGGGAATAAGGCATTATATTCAGGGAAGTTTACTGACGGGTTACTTTTAGCCCTCTGTCTCCAATGGGGCTGGGTTTTTCTTTGTCAGTAAACAAGATGGTGAATTCAGACCTTGTGTTGATTATAGCTCAACAAACCTTTTGCTATTAATTCCAGAATTGTTAAACCAGATTCTGGGGCAGGCCCGCTTTTGGGATCCGCAGTACTGGCAGCGCTCTCACTCTGGGATCCGCAGTACTGGCAGCGCTCTCACTCTGGGATCCGCAGTACTGGCAGCGCTCTCACTCTGGGATCCGCAGTACTGGCAGCGCTCTCACTCTGGGATCCGCAGTACTGGCAGCGATCTCACTCTGGGATCCGCAGTACTGGCAGCGCTCTTACTCTGGGATCCGCAGTACTGGAAGCGCTCTCACTCTGGGATCCGCAGTACTGGCAGTGCTCTCACTCTGGGATCCGCAGTACTGGCAGCACTCTTAATCTGGGATCCGCAGTACTGGCAGCGCTCTCACTCTGGGATCCGCAGTACTGGCAGCGCTCTCACTCTGGGATCTGCAGTACTGGCAGCGCTCTCACTCTGGGATCTGCAGTACTGGCAGCGCTCTCACTCTAGGATCTGCAGTACTGGCAGCGCTCTCACTCTGGGATCTGCAGTACTAGCAGCGCTCTCACTCTGGGATCCGTAGTACTGGCAGCGCTCTCACTCTGGGATCCGCAGTACTAGCAGCGATCTCACTCTGGGATCCGCAGTACTAGCAGCGATCTCACTCTGGGATCCGCAGTACTAGCAGCGATCTCACTCTGGGATCTGCAGTACTGGCAGCGCTCTCACTCTAGGATCTGCAGTACTGGCAGCGCTCTTACTCTGGGATCCGCAGTACTAGCAGCGATCTCACTCTGGGATCCGCAGTACTGGCAGCGATCTCACTCTGGGATCCGCAGTACTGGCAGCGCTCTTACTCTGGGATCCGCAGTACTGGCACAAAGCTTGCCAGTATTATTTTTTGTTTTCTATTGGCTGGCAGCTTACTATGACATCTGCTGCCAGCCAATAGCAGAACGTCATAGGATCAAGCCCCACCCACCAACAGGAAGCTAGTGTAGACTCAGAGCAGGCCGGTTGCTCCTACCCCCCCATCCTGTTCTCTGACTCCCCATAGTAGTATTACTGATTAACCCCTCCACTGCTGTCCCTGGATGGCACCTACTTCTCCAGGCTGCCTGTGAGGACCAGACATCAGCTGTCTACAGGAAAGGTAAGTGTTTGTGTGTTGAAATAGGTGTATAACTATGTTCATGAGTGTGTATATATATGTATGTCCATGTATGTGGTGAGCACGTGTATGAGTGTGTCCATGTATGTGGTGAGTGCGTGCATGAGTGTGTCCATGTATGTGGTGAGTGCGTGCATGAGTGTGTCCATGTATGTGGTGAGCGTGTATGAGTGCGTCCATGTATGTGGTGAGCACGTGTATGAGTGTGTCCATATATGTGGTAAGTGCCTGTATGAATGTGTCCATGTATGTGGTGAGCATGTACAAGTGCGTCCATGTATGTGGTGAGTGTGTATGAGTGCGCCCATATATGTGCTAAGCGCATGTATGAGTGCGTCCATGTATGTGGTAAGTGCCCGTATGAGTGCGTCCATGTATGTGGTAAGCGCATGTATGAGTGCATCCATGTACAGTACAGACCAAAAGTTTGGACACACCTTCTCATTCAAAGAGTTTTCTTTATTTTCATGACTATGAAGGCATCAAAACTAGGAATTAACACATGTGGAATTATATACATAACAAACAAGTGTGAAACAACTGAAAATATGTCATATTCTAGGTTCTTCAAAGTAGCCACCTTTTGCTTTGATTACTGCTTTGCACACTCTTGGCATTCTCTTGATGAGCTTCAAGAGGTAGTCCCCTGAAATGGTCTTCTAACAGTCTTAAAGGAGTTCCCAGAGATGCTTAGCACTTGTTGGCCCTTTTGCCTTCACTCTGCGGTCCAGCTCACCCCAAACAATCTCGATTGGGTTCAGGTCCGGTGACTGTGGAGGCCAGGTCATCTGGCACAGCACCCCATTACTCTCCTTCATGGTCAAATAGCCCTTACTTTCAAAGTTTTCCCAATTTTTCGGCTGACTGACTGACCTTCATTTCTTAAAGTAATGATGGCCACTCGTTTTTCTTTACTTAGCTGCTTTTTTCTTGCCATAATACAAATTCTAACAGTCTATTCAGTAGGACTATCAGCTGTGTATCCACCTGACTTCTCCTCAACGCCACTGATGGTCCCAACCCCATTTATAAGGCAGGAAATCCCACTTAGTAAACCTGACAGGTCACACCTGTGAAGTGAAAACTATTTCAGGGGACTACCTCTTGAAGCTCATCAAGAGAATGCCAAGAGTGTGCAAAGTAGTAATCAAAGCAAAAGGTGGCTACTTTGAAGAACCTAGAATATGACATATTTTCAGTTGTTTCACACTTGTTTGTTATGTATATAATTCCACATGTGTTAATTCATAGCTTTGATGCCTTCATAGTCATGAAAATAAAGAAAACTCTTTGAATGAGAAGGTGTGTCCAAACTTTTGGTCTGTACTGTATGTGGTAAGTGCCTGTATAAGTGCGTCCATGTATGTGATGAGCACCTGTATGAGTGCTTCCATTAAGTTGCGGGGGGGGGGGGGGCCATACAAAAATTCGCTGGTATATATTTATGTGTGCAAGCAGTTTATTACTATTAGCCTTTGTCAGCTACTAGTCTTGCGATCTAGAAACAGTTGGCTATTTCGCTTTCCTACCTTTGATTTTTAATGGGAAGGGTGCGCCATGTCATGTTTTGCCTCGGGCAGCAGAAAAGCTAGAATGGGCCCTGTTCTGGTTGCATCGGCCCTGTTCTGGGGGCATCGGCCCTGTTCTGGGGGCACAATGGTTTATTAAGCTTGACCTCAGGGTTGCTAATCATCTCATTCATATTAAGTAGGGGATGAGCGGAAGACAGCATTTTTTATATCTGGTCGTGCCTTTTTGTTTAAGCAATGCCTCTCTTAAAGCATTACATTTTCTTGGATTTGAAACCTATTACCGCAAGTTCATTAAAAAAAATTATGGTAATAGCTAAGCCTCTCACTGACATGACTAAGAAGGGGGCAGATCTACTTCATTGGCCATCAGAAGCAATTGCAACCTTTGATTTATTGAAAAATTATTTTCTGGAAGCCCCTGTTGTGATCCAGCCAGAGCAATCTAATCCATATGTGGTTGAGGTTGAATCCTCTGAGGTGAGTGTGGGAGCTGTGTTGTTCCAGGGAACATGTTCACATACTCCTCTTAGGGTACTTTCACACTAGCGTTATTCTTTTCCGGCATTGAGTTCCGTCCCAGGGGCTCAATACCGAAAAAGAACTGACCAGTTTTATCGTAATGCATTCTGAATGTAGAGCAATCCGTTCAGGATGCATCAGGATGTCTTGAGTTCAGTCTTTTTGCCTTTTCAGGATGGAGATAATACTGCAGCATGCTGCGGTTTTATCTCCGCCCAAAATTCCGGAACACTTGCCGGTGTCATCCGGCAAAACGGATTATGTGCTTTTTTTTTTTTTTCTCGTAGGTTTTCTCCGACTGAAAGAAATGATGACATTGGTAACAGAGAGCTCCTTGCTATTAAGTGGGCCTTTGAAGAATAGCATCACTTTCTGGAGGGAGCTCAACATCAAGTAGCGGTCCTTACTGATCACAAGAATTTAACGTTTTTGCAATCGGCAAAATGTCTGAATCCTAGACCGGCTCTATTTTTCATTTAATTAAATTTTTTCATTACATTTAGGCTTGATTAAAAAAATATTATGGATAATGCCTTGTCTAGGAGTTTCTGTGCCGGTCATTCCCCGAATTCCAATCCAGAATCAATCCTGCCTGAGGGAATTCTCATTTCCACTATCTTCTCTGATTTGTCATCTGAGATCAAAAACAGGACCTACCTAAAGGTAAATAATTTTCCAGAGCCAGTTCCATCTACGCCTCCTGGGGGCGAGCTTCGAGATTCAGTGTTAAGTTGGCACCCAGGGATTTCTAGCACAAAAAGACGTGTATCTAGGTATTACTGGTGGTCTGCTTTGGCGGGAGACATTTCTTCATACACATGTGCTTGTGAGATTTGTGCTCGTTCAAAAAACCCCAGTACACGTCCTGCTGGTGAGCTTTGTCCTTCAATCTCATTTTAGGTTACCAGATTCATATAAAATTCAGAATGTTTTTCATAGGTCTTTACCCAAGAAATATGTCACTTCTTTAATACCTCCTCGAAAACCTCCTACTCCTGTTGAAGTACAAGGGGAGCTGAAGTATAAGGTCTCCAAAATATTAGACTCCAGGAAGGTGCGAGGTACTGTACAGTACCTGGTCCATTGAAAAGGTTATGCATGCTGATAAGCTGATCAAAACGTTTCATGAAACTTATCCTGATAAACCTGTTCCTTTGGTTAAGGGTCCAGTGATCCCTCGTAGAAGGCGGTGGGGGGGGGGGGTACTGCCATGTACTTGCCTGTCCATGCTCTGACGGTGAGCCCAGCCTGTCTGTTGCGGCACAGCTGGGGTCATTCTGTTGCTGTGGCAAACAGCCCCTCTGACAGTCGGTCTGGTTGACGTATCTGGGACGCCAGGCCAATCAGGCTCGGTGTCAGCGTCACTTGCTTCCCGTCAGTGGGAGATTTAAACAGGCAGCTCGTGGCAACAGATGCCTGTGATTCATCCTCCTGCCTCACAAACCTTGTGTAAGGGATCGCTCTCTCTCAGGGGGTCGCAATCACAGACTTCTTGTCTGACAACAGGGTTCAAGTCCAAATGGTGCTTTATTTTGGCACTTCAGCACCATCACACACATAAACACCTGCCTGTCTGGGCTCTACCCAATACACATGTTGTCTCTACCTCACCTATAGAGCTCCGTTCAGACACAGGATTAGATCCGGCTTCCTCAGCCATATACCGTCCAGCAGCCTCCAGGTTGTTACCACACCAGCACCCTTGGGGGGAGATGGTCAAGAAGTCCTCCTGACTCTGACCGTGCAACCCTCTTTCCGTAGACGTCGCTGGGCCCCCCAAACTTCAGGCTTTACAAAGCCGGCTCCCCTCTCTCAGGCTTCCTCAGCCTTTCTCTCTCCAAGTCATACACAGAGGGTTGTTTTATGCCTCCTTGACTACAGCACCAGGCCTCACCTGAGATCACCTCTGGCAAAAGACAATGCATGTAGTGGAAGGGTGTGGACTGACAGATCCCACTGCCAAACCTATCACCCCAGTCCACATGAAATCCAGCCCACAACAACATCTAGACAAAACTATCTCAGCAAACTACACTTTGCTGAAACCACTGCAGGTTTCTGGATTTCAGTTATCTCACCCAGCTGAGGTATCTGGGTGGGATATACACACCTCCCAGCACTTATACTGTGCACATCACCACACTTGTTATACTGGTTCTCAGAATTGCTGGATTACTGACCCTCTGCTAGTTTTGAGACCTTGCTTCTGAATACTGATTTAGCCTTTGACATTACCTCCTGGTTTTGACCTTGCTTCATTGTTGACTCTTCACTTGTTCAGTTGTGTCTGTATGTGCCTTACCTGGTCAGTCTGTCTCCCCCCTCTCCTCTTCGTAAGGTCCCGTGCATTTAGTCAGGTTAGGGACCGTCGACTAGTTGGGGACCATCATTTAGTGCCAATCGTCCAAGGTCCAAGTAGGTAAGGATAGTGGTGTGGGTACAGGGCTGTACTATTCCCTACCCAACATGACATATAGCATATTGATAGTGATGATTATATTATGGTGATAGTGATGTTAGGGATTATACTGATGACGGTAGTGACTTTGGTGATTATAGTAATCATAGTCATGTTGATGATGATTAAGAGAGGAATGTTATTATAGTAATAAAGATTATGTATATTATTCTGATGGTAGTGATGATGGTGGTTATAGTGATGATTATTGTAATGATTATGTTGGGGGTTATATTGATGATCATTATAATTATGATAATAGCAAAGCTGATTTTCACTAAAGCCTTCTGCCTACAGCTGAATTATAAATCCATGTTCTAGGAATCTATAATACAGACCTCATAGAAATCTATGGCACCATAATGTGCCTTCACATGACTCTGATTTCATACAGAAACATATGCCATGTGCCATCAGATGTCATATTACGGAGGTATTCTCGTGAAGTGACCATATGGCAGCACATGCAGTGCCTGTGCCCCTGGCAGCCGGGGCCCCCTGCTCCTGGGGGGGCCCACTGTGCCCGCTCACTCCTGCAGCTGTGTCCTGCCTGTTCTGAGTTCTGGGGCCGCTTACCCCAGCAATGCAGACAATTTTCGCCATGTGCACTGCTGGGGTAAGCGGCCCCAGAACTCAGAACAGGGGAGATAGAGTTTCGGTAGATGATCGATCCTATGCTAGAATGTAGTTGTTAGAAGGAGGTCTGTGACATCACTGGTCACATGCTCCTTCATGGTCACATGACAAACCCTGACGGCAGCAGCAGCTTGTGGAAGGAGGAGGGGCTGTGTGTGCCTGCAAGAGGCAGAGTGAGGTCAGATGTGCTGCTGGAGAACCAGAACTTCGTGGGGGGAAGCATATGGAGCTCATATATGAGGGGGGCAGGTGGAGCTCATATGTGAGGGGGGCAGGTGGAGCTCATATGTGAGGGGGGCAGGTGGAGCTGAGATATGAGGGGGGCAGGTGGAGCTGAGATATGGGGGCAGGTGGAGCTGAGATATGAGGGGGCAGGTGGAGCTGAGATATGAGGGGGCAGGTGGAGCTGAGCTATGAGGGGGCAGGTGGAGCTGAGATATGAGGGGGGCAGGTGGAGCTGAGATATGGGGGCAGGTGGAGCTGAGATATGAGGGGCAGGTGGAGCTGAGATATGAGGGGGGCAGGTGGAGCTGAGATATGAGGGGGCAGGTGGAGCTGAGATATGAGGGGGCAGGTGGAGCTGAGCTATGAGGGGGCAGGTGGAGCTGAGATATGAGGGGGGCAGGTGGAGCTGAGATATGGGGGCAGGTGGAGCTGAGATATGAGGGGGGCAGGTGGAGCTGAGATATGAGGGGGGCAGGTGGAGCTGAGATATGGGGGCAGGTGGAGCTGAGCTATGAGGGGGCAGGTGGAGCTGAGATATGAGGGGGGCAGGTGGAGCTGAGATATGGGGGCAGGTGGAGCTAAGATATGAGGGGGGCAGGTGGAGCTGAGATATGAGGGGGCAGGTGGAGCTGAGATATGAGGGGGCAGGTGGAGCTGAGATATGAGGGGGCAGGTGGAGCTGAGATATGAGGGGGGCAGGTGGAGCTGAGATATGAGGGCGCAGGTGGAGCTGAGATATGAGGGGGCAGGTGGAGCTGAGATATGAGGGGGCAGGTGGAGCTGAGATATGAGGGGGCAGGTGGAGCTGAGATATGGGTGGGGCTGAGATATGGGGGCAGGTGGAGCTGAGATATGAGGGGGCAGGTGGAGCTGAGATATGAGGGGGCAGGTGGAGCTGAGCTATGAGGGGGCAGGTGGAGCTGAGATATGAGGGGGGCAGGTGGAGCTGAGATATGGGGGCAGGTGGAGCTGAGATATGAGGGGGGCAGGTGGAGCTGAGATATGAGGGGGGCAGGTGGAGCTGAGATATGAGGGGCAGGTGGAGCTGAGATATGAGGGGGGCAGGTGGAGCTGAGATATGAGGGGGCAGGTGGAGCTGAGATATGAGGGGGCAGGTGGAGCTGAGCTATGAGGGGGGCAGGTGGAGCTGAGATATGGGGGCAGGTGAAGCTGAGATATGAGGGGGGCAGGTGGAGCTGAGATATGAGGGGGGCAGGTGGAGCTGAGATATGGGGGCAGGTGGAGCTGAGCTATGAGGGGGCAGGTGGAGCTGAGATATGAGGGGGGCAGGTGGAGCTGAGATATGGGGGCAGGTGGAGCTGAGATATGAGGGGGGCAGGTGGAGCTGAGATATGAGGGGGGCAGGTGGAGCTGAGATATGAGGGGGGCAGGTGGAGCTGAGATATGAGGGGGCAGGTGGAGCTGAGATATGAGGGGGCAGGTGGAGCTGAGATATGAGGGGGCAGGTGGAGCTGAGATATGAGGGGGGCAGGTGGAGCTGAGATATGAGGGCGCAGGTGGAGCTGAGATATGAGGGGGCAGGTGGAGCTGAGATATGAGGGGGCAGGTGGAGCTGAGATATGAGGGGGCAGGTGGAGCTGAGATATGAGGGGGGCAGGTGGGGCTGAGATATGAGGGGGGCAGGTGGAGCTGAGATATGAGGGGGGCAGGTGGAGCTGAGATATGAGGGGGCAGGTGGAGCTGAGATATGAGGGGGCAGGTGGAGCTGAGATATGAGGGGGCAGGTGGAGCTGAGATATGAGGGGGGCAGGTGGAGCTGAGATATGAGGGCGCAGGTGGAGCTGAGATATGAGGGGCAGGTGGAGCTGAGATATGAGGGGGCAGGTGGAGCACTCAGGGGCAGTGGGGTTCAAGTGGAATCTGGTGCAATTAAGGGGGTTTATCATACAGATCTGGGTGTATTCTGAGGGCCATGATGTCTGTCTGTCAGTCCCTGTGTGTGTGTCTGTCTGTCTGTCCCTGTGTGTGTGCCCCTTTCTGTGTCTCTGGCCTCATGCACACCGGCCGCGGGCATCACGGATGCGGATCTATTCACTTGAATGGGTCCGCAATCGCTCAATGGGAAGCACTACGGAGTGCTTCCGTGGTGTTTCCGTCCGTGCCTCCGCACCGCAAAAAAATAGAACATGTTCTATTTTTTAGTGCGGTGCGGCCGGATCATGGACCCATTCAGGTTGAATGGGTCTCAATCTGTCCCGGCCGCCGCACGGACGTTGCCAGTGCATTGGGGACCACAAATTGTGGTCCCCAATGCACGGAACGGACGCATAACGGCAGTGTGCATGAGGCCTGAGGCATTGCTTAGACTCCATCCCACAGTCTAGCCAGTGCCTAATGGGTTACGGTTTAGACCACCTTGTGGTACATGTTGATAATTCCCTTTTAAACCTCAGTCCATGTCCCCTCAGTACTGGGAATCAGTGGGAGTCATAGAAGGTAACAGAGTAAGGTGGAATTCCCTTTTAGATAGAAGTTGGTTAATTGCACAGGTGTCTGTCCCTGTGTGTGTGTGTGTGTGTGTGTGTGTGTCTGTCCCTGTGTGTCTGTCCCTGTGTGTCTGTCCCTGTGTGTCTGTCCGTGTGTGTCTGTCCCTGTGTGTGTGTGTGTGTGTCTGTCCGTGTGTGTCTGTCCGTGTGCGTGTGTCTGTCCATGTGCGTGTGTCTGTCCATGTGCGTGTGTCTGTCCGTGTGCGTGTGTCTGTCCATGTGCGTGTGTCTGTCCCTGTGTGTCTGTCCGTGTGCCTGTCCGTGTGCGTGTGTCTGTCCCTGTGTGTCTGTCCGTGTGTGTCTGTCCCTGTGTGTGTGTGTGTGTGTGTCTGTCCGTGTGTGTCTGTCCGTGTGCGTGTGTCTGTCCATGTGCGTGTGTCTGTCCATGTGCGTGTGTCTGTCCGTGTGCGTGTGTCTGTCCATGTGCGTGTGTCTGTCCCTGTGTGTCTGTCCGTGTGCCTGTCCGTGTGCGTGTGTCTGTCCCTGTGTGTCTGTCCGTGTGCGTGTGTCTGTCCGTGTGCGTGTGTCTGTCCGTGTGCGTGTGTCTGTCCCTGTGTGTGTGTCACCATCACCATGCCCACAGTGTTCCCTACTCTTGACACAGCTGCATCAGGACATTCTGTGCGGGGCAAGATGAAGATGGAAGAGGAGGCAGCGCCACCAGCATGTAGTCCGTGGTAGTCACAGGGAGGCACACTAAGGACGCAGGTAACACTACTACCACATGATCTACACTAGTGTTATCTGTGGTTTACATAGGACTGCAGGTAACACTATCACATTATCAGCACTAGTGTGATCTGTAGTTTTTCATAGGACTGCAGGCGATATCTACTGTATTATCTGTACTCAGAGAGTTACCACTGTGTAACGGGGCCCACTGAGACTTTATCGCCCAAGGGCCCACATGAACCTGGAGCCGGCCCTGCCTGTGCCCCTGTAATTTACAGTCACTGAGATGTCGTAGATATGGCACCATCTACAGTAAGTATGATTGGTGAACAACCATTCTAATAGTTCATGAAGATGTTTTATATGAGATCCTATAGGTACCTTAGTAGCGCAATACATTGTTAATGATGGATAAGGACGGGCCCCGGCAGCGGAGGAGATGTTTATGATCAGACCTTTTTTCCTATGGAGAAACAGAGGTCAATGTCAGTCAGTGTCCCATCAGATTCACAATTCTGTCTATATATCCTCCCAGGCTTGTATGGTGGCAGTTACGTGAGGTCCGGGGACATTGATGAAGATGGTGCATTATACACTGCTCATAACAAGGGGGTTATGACCACCCTGCAATCCAGCAGTGGTGGCCGTGCTTGCACGCTATAGGAAAAGGCTTTTTCTTATAGTATGCAAGCATGACCACTGCTGGATTGCAGGGTGGTGGTAACCCCTGGATACAAGCAGTGTATAATGCGATGAAAAAATGAACCAAGCCTGCAAAGGAGGCAATATGGACATGGCCGGAGTTAGGAGGGGGACAAACTGGGCAATTGCCCAGGGCCTCCATCATCTAAGGGGCCCCCTGCTTCAGTGCTGCTGTTAAGCTGAATGTCCGTGGAAGCAAACGGGCGGACATCTGATCAGATGCACTTTACAATGCAGTGTAAGGCCCCCTCCCTCACATATAAGAGAAATCATTACCCTAGTGCTGACAGCTCCGGGCACCAGCAGCGCCTTCTACTGGAGCTGTAGGACCTGCGATGATGTCGGAGCTCAGCAATGCAGTAAAGTAATGAAGAAGAAGACCAGTGATGCATGGGAAGAAGTGAAGAAGGATGGATTCAATGTAAGTGCCAGGGAAATGCTGGGAGCTGTAGTCCTGGGAGAGTAGGTATGAGAAGAGGACTACAACTCCCAGCATGTCCAAGCCACTATTATGTAATATCAGGGTATATTACAACACCCTGGATATGCTGGGAGTTATAGTCCTCTCCTCTTTTACCTCCTCTTATAATGTACTCTGATATCACATAATAATAGCTTGGACATGCTGGAAGTTATAGTCCTCTCCTGTTGTACCTCCTGCGGTAATATGCTCTGAATTCGGGCTGGGACGATGGATAGGCAAGGGTAGTTATCCTCATAGGGCGCCACTTCACTACCCATAAAGGGGGATGCAGGGGAATTGGTCATCAATATCAGATCGGCGGGGGTCCAACACCCGGCACCCCCGACGATCAGCTGTTTATGCTGCTGTATGTCTATGGGACAGCAGCATTGAAGAGCATGCGCCGTCTCCTCAAACAGCTGATCGGCGGGAGTGTCGGACGTCGGACTGTGTTGTTTGTACATTATTACAAGATTTTGATTTTGTCCAGGGCCACATTTTGTCTAAAACCGGCCCTGAATATGGACAATCACAACACATTAGTAAGTGCCTCGTATTAACTTTGTCTTCATGATAAATGTAATTTACTGAAGTGAGACAACCCCTTTGCAGCTAATTCAGCTAAACAAATTGTGCTTAATGCGGCAAAAAACCTCACCAAAGCCCGCCTCATACAACATACCATACCAAACTCACTCCCTCCAATGAAAGCAAAAACGTAGGCCAATACCACCTGCCATGTATCAGCCAGCCAATAATATAAAAGAAGGACGGATCTATTTGCTTCTGCGTGGAGTAACATAAAATCAACAACATCATGCACAAAGATGTGTACCCCTTGCCGCTCAGAGAAGAATCTCTCTCAGCCCTTGGATCTGCCGCTTACTTCTTAACACTGAACTTAACCAGCAGCTATTGGCAAGTGACTATGGCACCCTAAGGCAGAGAAAAGACTGCCTTCACTCTTTCTATGGGCCTGTTCGAGTTTAGTTACAAACCACCTGGTACCTTCCAGAGACTAATGGAGAGATTTCTTGGACACAGAAACTTTGAGGCAGTCTTGCTCTACCTAGATGATGTAATCGTCTACTCCAAGTCATATAAAGAACATCTGCAACATCTAGCTGAAGTGTTCCAGACCCTTGTCAAACATGAACTGAAGATAAAACCTTCCAAGTGTCATCTGCTCAGTACTTAAGTAAAATACTTGGGACATGTTGTGGGTGAAGGTGTCAAACCAGATCTAGACAAAATAGCCAAAGTTGAAAGCTGGCCAACTCCAACTGCAGTAAAGGAAGTGAGAAGTTTTATTGGCTTCGCCAACTATTACCGTTCATTCATGCCTCATTTTGCTAAAATTGCAAAGCCTCTCTAAGAACTTTTGAATGGTCCTCCTAAAGCCTATCAAAGTGCCAAAATCCCTCTTGAATGGAATATGGAACTTGAAATGGCTTTCCAGCTTCTGAAAAGAAAGCCCACAGAACCACCAACCCTTAGCTATCCTGACTACAACCAGCCGTTCTGTCCATATACAGACGCAAGCACGAAAGTCCGAACTGGAAAAGAAAGAGTCATCACCTATGCTAGCCGATCCTTGAGAGGAACAGAAAGAAATGACCAAAACTACAGCTCTTTCAAGCTGAAGTTCCATGCCTTGGGAAAAATTCAAGAACTACCTAGGGGTCACACCTTTCACCATCTACACTGACACCAATCCACTTGCCCATATCAACTCCGCTTGACTAAGAGCCCTAGAGCAAAGGTGAGGCTCCAGGCTCATGAACTATCACTTCATAATCAGGTGCCATGCTGGAAAATCCAATGATAATGCCAAAGTCTTGTTCAGACTTCCTGAAAAAGAAAACCCTTCTTCAGCAGAAGATGTCGAAATACCATAGTTCAACTCAAGATTCACCTAACAAGATGCTAAGAGCCATTAAATCTCAACAATAGCCCAATCCTGAACCACCATTACAAAAAGGACTCTGCATCTGACTTTAGACTGAGAGCAGAGTTATTAGGGAATTATTAGACTACTTCACAAGTGGAAGAATGCCTGAACGAATCCTTCAGAGGAGGAAGAGTTTAGCCCAAATTGACCCACTTATGGCAGCAAGGAAAATAACTCTTCAAAGGCCTACTGCTCGAAAGAACTCTTGATCCTATTACAAATGAGTCCTTACACCAAGTGGTGATACCCCGCAGAGATACGAAACTGGTCTTGGAGATGTACCACAACCAGTCAGGACATTTCTGCACACAGAAAACTGAAGCTACCATTAGATATTGTTTCTATTGGACAGGAACCAGACCAGACATAGAGACTTGTTGCCAAGACTTGTTGCCAAGATTGCCCAACGTTTGCTATAAGCAGAGGTGAAAAACAAGACTAAACAGACCCTTTTTATCCAAATAGTGAGGAAACAACAACTTGACATTGTAGCCATTAATTATATCAAGCTTGAACCATTCGATCAAGGTACTGTACATGGTTTTTAAACCCCAGCCCAAAACCTGGCCTGGACGTGGGGAACAGCCACCCACCCTGCTCTTTGGCTGCTCCCAATAAGTACCGGCCCGGATCAGCTTTTCAGCCACACTAAGAAAAAACTGTGTCAGCGAGCACTAGCTGCGGCTGACACACAAAATAACCGGTTCCTATCTCACCGAGGCCAGGAACCTCGGTGACACGTACCTTCCGTAAATGACGGACCCTTGCGCCTTCCAACATACCTCCCCCTTTGTTCAACCCTGAGGGGGTGAACACACGCCAGACAGTGTACTCGGGACAGGGCATCCGCGTTTCCCTGTAACCGGCCTGCCCTATGTTCTACTGTGAACTTAATGTTTTGCAGCGATAAGAACCACCTGGTGACCCTAGCATTCCTCTCTTTGGCCTGGCTCATCCACTTGAGAGGGGAGTGATCGGTCACCAGACGGAACTTCCTCCCCAACAGATAATAGCGGAGAGACTCGAGTGCCCACTTGATGGCCAGTCACTCTCTCTCCACTATACTCTACCGGGTCTCCGCTGGAGTGAGCTTACAGCTGAGGAAAACAATGGGATGCTCCTCCCCGTTGACTTCCTGAGACAGTACCGCACCGTCACATATTGTACTTCATGACACTGGTAAAATGAAGTAAAAAAATCATTTTTATTTATAAAAAAATTGCAAATTTACCCAAAAATTTTAAAAAATTGCAAATTTCCAAGTTTCAATTTCTCTACTTCTATAATACATAGTAATACCTCCAAAAATAGTTATTACTTTACATTCCCCATATGTCTACTTCATGTTTGGATCATTTTGGGAATGATATTTTATTTTTTGGGGATGTTACAAGTTTAGAAGCATATCTTGAAATTTTTCAGAAATTTTCAAAAACCCAATTATTAGGGACCAGTTCAGACCCCATTCTATAAACTACCCCCCTCAAGGTATTCAAAACTGATTTTACAAACTTTGTTAACCCTTTAGGTGTTCCACAAGAATTAATGGAATATAGAGATACAATTTCAAAATTTCACTTTTTTGGCAGATTTTCCATTTTAATAATTTTTTTCCAGTTACAAAGGGTAACCAGCCAAACCAAACTCAATATTTATGGCCCTGATTCTGTAGTTTACATAAATACCCCATATGTGGTTGTAAACTGCTGTACGGGCACAAGGCAGGGCGCAGAAGGAAAGGAATGCCATACGGTTTTTGGAACGCAGATTTTGCTGGACTGTTTTTTTGGACACCATGTCCCATTTGAAGCCCCCCTGATGCCCCCCTAGAGTAGAAACTCCAAAAAAGTGGCCCCATTTTAGAAACTACGGGATAGGGTGGCAGTATTGTTGGTACTAGTTTAGGGTACATATGATTTTTGGTTGCTCTATATTACACTTTTTGTGAGGCAAGATAACAAGAAATAGCTGTTTTGGCACCGTTTTTATTTTTTGTTATTTACAACATTCATCTGACAGGTTAGATCATGTGGTATTTTTATAGACCAGGTTGTCACGGACGCGGCGATACCTAATATGACTACTTTTATTTATGTAAGTTTTACACAATGATTTCATTTTTGAAGCCAAAAAAATCATGTTTTAGTGTTTCCATAATCCGAGAGCCATAATTTTTTCAGTTTTTGGGCGATTATCTTGGGTAGGGTATGATTTTTGCGGGATGAGATGACGGTTTCATTTGCACTATTTTGGGGTGCGTGTGACTTTTTGATTGCTTGCTATTACACTTTTTATGATGTAAGGTGACTAAAAATGGTTTATTTAGCACAGTTTTTATTTATATTTTTTACGGTGTTCATCTGAGGGGTTAGGTCATGTGATATTTTTATAGAGCCGGTCGATACGAACGCGGCATTACAAAAAATGTATACTTTTTTTTATTTATGTAAGTTTTACACAATAACAGCTTTTTTAAAACAAAAAAAATTGATGTTTTAGTGTCTCTATATTCTGAGCCATATTTTTTTTATTTTTTGGGCGATTGTCTCAGGTAGGGGATAATTTTTTGCGGGATGAGGTGATGGTTAGATTGGTACTATTTTGGTGGGCAAATGCCTTTTTGATTGCTTGCTGTTGTTCTTTTTGTGATGTAAGGTGACAAAAATAGGGTTTATTTAGCACAGTTCTTATTTTTTACGGTGTTCATCTGAGGGGTTAGGTCATGTGATATGTTTATAGAGCCGGTCGATACGGACGCGGAGATACCTAATATGTATACTCCCCCCCCCCCCCCCCCCCTATTTTTTACCAATTTTTTTTTACTTTATTTGGGGAAAATTATGTTTTTGTTTATTTTTACTTGAAACTTAAAATTTTTGGGGGGGGAAACTTTATTTTTTCAACTTTTTTTTTCACTTTATTTTTTGTCCCACTTTGGGACTTGAACTTTTGGGGGTCTAATCCTTTACAATGCATTCCAATACTTCTGTATTAGAATGCATTGGCCGTATGAGTAATACTGTGTGTATTACTCATACAGCTTCCGGCCTGTGAGATCCAGGGGGCTGCATCTCACAGGCTCTTCACCGGAAGGCAGCGCGATGCCTTCCTTAGACATCGCGCTGCCTTCCATGCCATCGGGTCCCCCCTACAGCCCCATGGGGACCCGATGGCACCGCCCGCCGCCGCACCAGGTAAAAGCCGCAAACAGCAGGTCTGATACCGGGGGGGTCGCATGACCCCCCCCCCGGCGTTGTGACAGGATGCACGCTGAATGATTTCAGCCGGCATCCTGTCACAATTAACCCCCGCCGCAATCTACTTTTAAACTTAGGACGTACCGGTACATCCTGAGTACCTAAGGGGTTAAAGATGATTTGTGGGATCAGAACATTGAAGACTCTATAAACACCCCCAACAATCAGCCGAAGCTCTGGAAATACCAAAGCGCCATATACTGCGTAGTGGCTGTTCTGAGGTACTGCAGCTCAGCTCTAACTGAAGAATACATGAGAAAAATAAAACGGAACATAAGCTGAAGTTATCAATGTGCTAAATGTGAGCTGTCCGTGTGTTACCAGACATCGCCACGGTGATGTTACATAGCAGCAAAATACAGCCCTCCCCCCGCTCCGTACCTCTCCACCATTCTAGGTAACACAATCCGGGTCATCTGAAAAACACAACAAACAGGAGAAACGTAAGAGCAAGACTGAGGAATATCACCCTGCAGGAGGAGGAGCCGAATCATAGCTCCTTCTATATGTATCACCCTGCAGGAGGAGGGGCCAACTCATAGCTCCTTCTATATGTATCACCCTGCAGGAGGAGGAGCAGACTCATAGCTCCTTCTATATGTATCACCCTGCAGGAGGAGGGGCAGACTCATAGCTCCCTTCTATATGTATCACCCTGCAGGAGGAGGGGCAGACTGATAGCTCTCTTCTATATGTATCACCCTGCAGGAGGAGGAGCAGACTCATAGCTCCTTCTATATGTATCACCCTGCAGGAGGAGGGGCAGACTCATAGCTCCTTCTATATGTATCACCCTACAGGAGGAGGAGCAGACTCATAGCTCCTTCTATATGTATCACCCTGCAGGAGGAGGAGCAGACTCATAGCTCCTTCTATATGTATCACCCTGCAGGAGGAGGAGCAGACTCATAGCTCCTTCTATATGTATCACCCTGCAGGAGGAGGAGCAGACTCATAGCTCCTTCTATATGTATCACCCTGCAGGAGGAGGAGCAGACTCATAGCTCCTTCTATATGTATCACCCTGCAGGAGGAGGGGCAGACTCATAGCTCCTTCTATATGTATCACCCTGCAGGAGGAGGAGCAGACTCATAGCTCATTCTATATGTATCACCCTGTAGGAGGAGGGGCAGACTCATAGCTCCTTCTATATGTATCACCCTGCAGGAGGAGGGGCAGACTCATAGCTCCTTCTATATGTATCACCCTGCAGGAGGAGGGGCAGACTCATAGCTCCTTCTATATGTATCACCCTGCAGGAGGAGGAGCAGACTCATAGCTCCTTCTATATGTATCACCCTGCAGGGGGAGGAGCAGACTCATAGCTCCTTCTACATGTATCACCCTGCAGGAGGAGGGGCAGACTCATAGTTCCTTCTATATGTATCACCCTGCAGGAGGAGGAGCAGACTCATAGCTCCTTCTATATGTATCACCCTGCAGGAGGAGGGGCAGACTCATAGCTCCTTCTATATGTATCACCCTGCAGGAGGAGGAGCAGACTCATAGCTCCTTCTATATGTATCACCCTGCAGGGGGAGGAGCAGACTCATAGCTCCTTCTATATGTATCACCCTGCAGGAGGAGGGGCAGACCCATAGCTCCTTCTGTATGTATCACCCTGCAGGAGGAGGAGCAGACTCATAGCTCCTTCTATATGTATCACCCTGCAGGAGGAGGGGCAGACTCATAGCTCCTTCTATATGTATCACCCTGCAGGAGGAGGGGCAGACTCATAGCTCTTTCTATATGTATCACCCTGCAGGAGGAGGGGCAGACTCATAGCTCCTTCTATATGTATCACCCTGCAGGAGGAGGGGCAGACTCATAGCTCCTTCTATATGTATCACCCTGCAGGAGGAGGAGCAGACTCATAGCTCCTTCTATATGTATCACCCTGCAGGAGAAGGAGCAGACTCATAGCTCCTTCTATATGTATCACCCTGCAGGAGGAGGAGCAGACTCATAGCTCCTTCTATATGTATCACCCTGCAGGAGGAGGAGCAGACTCATAGCTCCTTCTATATGTATCACCCTGCAGGAGGAGGGGCAGACTCATAGATCCTTCTATATGTATGACCCTGCAGGAGGAGGGGCAGACTCATAGCTCCTTCTATATGTATCACCCTTCAGGAGGAGGAGCAGACTCATAGCTCCCTTCTATATGTATCACCCTGCAGGAGGAGGAGCAGACTCATAGCTCCTTCTATATGTATCACCCTCCAGGAGGAGGAGCAGACTCATAGCTCCCTTCTATATGTATCACCCTGCATGAGGAGGAGCAGACTCATAGCTCCTTCTATATGTATCACCCTGCAGGAGGAGGGGCAGACTCATAGCTCCGTTTATATGTATCACCCTGCAGGGGGAGGAGCAGACTCATAGCTCCTTCTATATGTATCACCCTGCAGGAGGAGGGGCAGACTCATAGCTCATTCTATATGTATCACCCTGCAGGAGGAGGGGCAGACTCATAGCTCCTTCTATATGTATCACCCTGCAGGAGGAGGAGCAGACTCATAGCTCCTTCTATATGTATCACCCTGCAGGAGGAGGGGCAGATTCATAGCTCCTTCTATATGTATCACCCTGCAGGAGGAGGGGCAGACTCATAGCTCCTTCTATATGTATCACCCTGCAGGAGGAGGGGCAGACTCATAGCTCCTTCTATGTATCACCCTGCAGGAGGAGGGGCAGACTCATAGCTCCTTCTTTATGTATCACCCTGCAGGAGGAGGGGCAGACTCATAGCTCCTTCTATATGTATCACCCTGCAGGAGGAGGGGCAGACTCATAGCTCCCTTCTATATGTATCACCCTGCAGGAGGAGGGGCAGACTCATAGCTCCCTTCTATATGTATCACCCTGCAGGAGGAGGAGCAGACTAATAGCTCCTTCTATATGTATCACCCTGCAGGAGGAGGGGCAGACTCATAGCTCCTTCTATATGTATCACCCTGCAGGAGGAGGGGCAGACTCATAGCTCCTTCTATATGTATCACCCTGCAGGAGGAGGAGCAGACTCATAACTCCTTCTATATGTATCACCCTGCAGGAGGAGGGGCAGACTCATAGCTCCTTCTATATGTATCACCCTGCAGGAGGAGGGGCAGACTCATAGCTCCTTCTATATGTATCACCCTGCAGGAGGAGGGGCAGACTCATAGCTCCTTCTATATGTATCACCCTGCAGGAGGAGGAGCAGACTCATAGCTCCTTCTATATGTATCACCCTGCAGGAGGAGGAGCAGACTCATAGCTCCTTCTATATGTATCACCCTGCAGGAGGAGGGGCAGACTCATAGCTCCTTCTATATTTATCACCCTGCAGGAGGAGGAGCAGACTCATAGCTCCTTCTATATGTATCACCCTGCAGGAGGAGGGGCAGACTCATAGCTCCTTCTATATGTATCACCCTGCAGGAGGAGGAGCAGACTCATAGCTCCTTCTATATGTATCGCCCTGCAGGAGGAGGAGCAGACTCATAGCTCCTTCTATATGTATCACCCTGCAGGAGGAGGAGCAGACTCATAGCTCCTTCTATATGTATCACCCTGCAGGAGGAGGGGCAGACTCATAGCTCCTTCTATATGTATCACCCTGCAGGAGGAGGAGCAGACTCATAGCTCCTTCTATATGTATCACCCTGCAGGAGGAGGGGCAGACTCATAGCTCCTTCTATATGTATCACCCTGCAGGAGGAGGGGCAGACTCATAGCTCCCTTCTATATGTATCACCCTGCAGGAGGAGGAGCAGACTCATAGCTCCTTCTATATGTATCACCCTGCAGGAGGAGGGGCAGACTCATAGCTCCTTCTATATGTATCACCCTGCAGGAGGAGGAGCAGACTCATAGCTCCTTCTATATGTATCACCCTGCAGGAGGAGGGGCAGACTCATAGCTCCTTCTATATGTATCACCCTGCAGGAGGAGGAGCAGACTCATAGCTCCTTCTATATGTATCACCCTGCAGGAGGAGGGGCAGACTCATAGCTCCTTCTATATGTATCACCCTGCAGGAGGAGGGGCAGACTCATAGCTCCTTCTATATATATCACCCTGCAGGAGGAGGGGCAGACTCATAGCTCCTTCTATATGTATCACCCTGCAGGAGGAGGGGCAGACTCATAGCTCTTTCTATATGTATCACCCTGCAGGAGGAGGAGCAGACTCATAGCTCCTTCTATATGTATCACCCTGCAGGAGGAGGGGCAGACTCATAGCTCCTTCTATATGTATCACCCTGCAGGAGGAGGGGCAGACTCATAGCTCCTTCTATATGTATCACCCTGCAGGAGGAGGGGCAGACTCATAGCTCCTTCTATATGTATCACCCTGCAGGAGGAGGGGCAGACTCATAGCAACTTCTATATGTATCACCCTGCAGGAGGAGGGGCAGACTCATAGCTCCTTCTATATGTATCACCCTGCAGGAGGAGGGGCAGACTCATAGCTCCTTCTATATGTATCACCCTGCAGGAGGAGGGGCAGACTCATAGCTCCTTCTATATGTATCACCCTGCAGGAGGAGGGGCAGACTCATAGCTCCTTCTATATGTATCACCCTGCAGGAGGAGGGGCAGACTCATAGCTCCCTTCTATATGTATCACCCTGCAGGAGGAGGGGCAGACTCATAGCTCCCTTCTATATGTATCACCCTGCAGGAGGAGGAGCAGACTAATAGCTCCTTCTATATGTATCACCCTGCAGGAGGAGGGGCAGACTCATAGTTCCTTCTATATGTATCACCCTGCAGGAGGAGGGGCAGACTCATAGCTCCTTCTATATGTATCACCCTGTAGGAGGAGGAGCAGACTCATAACTCCTTCTATATGTATCACCCTGCAGGAGGAGGGGCAGACTCATAGCTCCTTCTATATGTATCACCCTGCAGGAGGAGGAGCAGACTCATAGCTCCTTCTATATGTATCACCCTGCAGGAGGAGGAGCAGACTCATAGCTCCTTCTATATGTATCACCCTGCAGGAGGAGGGGCAGACTCATAGCTCCTTCTATATGTATCACCCTGCAGGAGGAGGGGCAGACTCATAGCTCCTTCTATATTTATCACCCTGCAGGAGGAGGAGCAGACTCATAGCTCCTTCTATATGTATCACCCTGCAGGAGGAGGGGCAGACTCATAGCTCCTTCTATATGTATCACCCTGCAGGAGGAGGAGCAGACTCATAGCTCCTTCTATATATATCACCCTGCAGGAGGAGGGGCAGACTCATAGCTCCTTCTATATGTATCACCCTGCAGGAGGAGGAGCAGACTCATAGCTCCTTCTATATGTATCACCCTGCAGGAGGAGGAGCAGACTCATAGCTCCTTCTATATGTATCGCCCTGCAGGAGGAGGGGCAGACTCATAGCTCCTTCTATATGTATCACCCTGCAGGAGGAGGAGCAGACTCATAGCTCCTTCTATATGTATCACCCTGCAGGGGGAGGGGCAGACTCATAGCTCCTTCTATATGTATCACCCTGCAGGAGGAGGGGCAGACTCATAGCTCCTTCTATATGTATCACCCTGCAGGAGGAGGAGCAGACTCATAGCTCCTTCTATATGTATCGCCCTGCAGGAGGAGGAGCAGACTCATAGCTCCTTCTATATGTATCACCCTGCAGGAGGAGGAGCAGACTTATAGCTCCTTCTATATGTATCACCCTGCAGGAGGAGGGGCAGACTCATAGCTCCTTCTATATGTATCACCCTGCAGGAGGAGGGGCAGACTCATAGCTCCTTCTATATGTATCACCCTGCAGGAGGAGGAGCAGACTCATAGCTCCTTCTATCTGTATCACCCTGCAGGAGGAGGGGCAGACTCATAGCTCCTTCTATATGTATCACCCTGCAGGAGGAGGAGCAGACTCATAGCTCCTTCTATATGTATCACCCTGCAGGAGGAGGAGCAGACTCATAGCTCCTTCTATCTGTATCACCCTGCAGGAGGAGGGGCAGACTCATAGCTCCTTCTATATGTATCACCCTGCAGGAGGAGGAGCAGACTCATAGCTCCTTCTATATGTATCACCCTGCAGGAGGAGGAGCAGACTCATAGCTCCTTCTATATGTATCACCCTGCAGGAGGAGGGGCAGACTCATAGCTCTTTCTATATGTATCACCCTGCAGGAGGAGGAGCAGACTCATAGCTCCTTCTATATGTATCACCCTGCAGGAGGAGGGGCAGACTCATAGCTCCTTCTATATGTATCACCCTGCAGGAGGAGGAGCAGACTCATAGCTCCTTCTATATGTATCACCCTGCAGGAGGAGGAGCAGACTCATAGCTCCTTCTATATGTATCACCCTGCAGGAGGAGGGGCAGACTCATAGCTCTTTCTATATGTATCACCCTGCAGGAGGAGGAGCAGACTCATAGCTCCTTCTATATGTATCACCCTGCAGGAGGAGGAGCAGACTCATAGCTCCTTCTATATGTATCGCCCTGCAGGAGGAGGGGCAGACTCATAGCTCCTTCTATATGTATCACCCTGCAGGAGGAGGAGCAGACTCATAGCTCCTTCTATATGTATCACCCTGCAGGGGGAGGGGCAGACTCATAGCTCCTTCTATATGTATCACCCTGCAGGAGGAGGGGCAGACTCATAGCTCCTTCTATATGTATCACCCTGCAGGAGGAGGGGCAGACTCATAGCTCCTTCTATATGTATCACCCTGCAGGAGGAGGAGCGGACTCATAGCTCCTTCTATATGTATCACCCTGCAGGAGGAGGAGCAGACTCATAGCTCCTTCTATATGTATCACCCTGCAGGAGGAGGTGCAGACTCATAGCTCCTTCTATATGTATCACCCTGCAGGAGGAGGAGCAGACTCATAGCTCCTTCTATATGTATCACCCCGCAGGAGGAGGGGCAGACTCATAGCTCCTTCTATATGTATCACCCTGCAGGAGGAGGAGCAGACTCATAGCTCCTTCTATATGTATCACCCTGCAGGAGGAGGGGCAGACTCATAGCTCCTTCTATATGTATCACCCTGCAGGAGGAGGAGCAGACTCACAGCTCCTTCTATATGTATCACCCTGCAGGAGGAGGGGCAGACTCACAGCTCCTTCTATATGTATCACCCTGCAGGAGGAGGGGCAGACTCATAGCTCCTTCTATATGTATCACCCTGCAGGAGGAGGGGCAGACTCATAGCTTCTTCTATATGTATCACCCTGCAGGAGGAGGGGCAGACTCATAGCTCCTTCTATATGTATCACCCTGCAGGAGGAGGGGCAGAGTCATAGCTCCTTCTATATGTATCACCCTGCAGGAGGAGGGGCAGACTCATAGCTCCTTCTATATGTATCACCCTGCAGGAGGAGGAGCAGACTCATAGCTCCTTCTATATGTATCACCCTGCAGGAGGAGGAGCAGACTCATAGCTCCTTCTATATGTATTACCCTGCAGGAGGAGGGGCAGACTCATAGCTCCTTCTATATATATCACCCTGCAGGAGGAGGAGCAGACTCATAGCTCCTTCTATATATATCACCCTGCAGGAGGAGGAGCAGACTCATAGCTCCTTCTATATGTATCACCCTGCAGGAGGAGGGGCAGACTCATAGCTCCTTCTATATGTATCACCCTGCAGGAGGAGGGGCAGACTCATAGCTCTTTCTATATGTATCACCCTGCAGGAGGAGGAGCAGACTCATAGCTCCTTCTATATGTATCACCCTGCAGGAGGAGGAGCAGACTCATAGCTCCTTCTATATGTATCACCCTGCAGGAGGAGGGGCAGACTCATAGCTCCTTCTATATGTATCACCCTGCAGGAGGAGGGGCAGACTCATAGCTCCTTCTATATGTATCACCCTGCAGGAGGAGGGGCAGACTCATAGCTCCTTCTATATGTATCACCCTGCAGGAGGAGGGGCAGACTCATAGCTCCTTCTATATGTATCACCCTGCAGGAGGAGGAGCAGACTCATAGCTCCTTCTATATGTATCGCCCTGCAGGAGGAGGAGCAGACTCATAGCTCCTTCTATATGTATCACCCTGCAGGAGGAGGGGCAGACTCATAGCTCCTTCTATATGTATCACCCTGCAGGAGGAGGGGCAGACTCATAGCTCCTTCTATATGTATCACCCTGCAGGAGGAGGAGCAGACTCACAGCTCCTTCTATATGTATCACCCTGCAGGAGGAGGGGCAGACTCATAGCTCCTTCTATATGTATCACCCTGCAGGAGGAGGGGCAGACTCATAGCTCCTTCTATATGTATCACCCTGCAGGAGGAGGGGCAGACTCATAGCTTCTTCTATATGTATCACCCTGCAGGAGGAGGGACAGACTCATAGCTCCTCCTATATGTATCACCCTGCAAGAGGAGGAGCAGACTCATAGCTCCTCCTATATGTATCACCCTGCAGGAGGAGGAGCAGACTCATAGCTCCTTCTATATGTATCACCCTGCAGGAGGAGGGGCAGACTCATAGCTCCTTCTATATGTATCACCCTGCAGGAGGAGGAGCAGACTCATAGCTCCTTCTATATGTATCACCCTGCAGGAGGAGGAGCAGACTCATAGCTCCTTCTATATGTATCACCCTGCAGGAGGAGGGGCAGACTCATAGCTCCTTCTATATGTATCACCCTGCAGGAGGAGGAGCAGACTCATAGCTCCTTCTATATGTATCACCCTGCAGGAGGAGGAGCAGACTCATAGCTCCCTTCTATATGTATCACCCTGCAGGAGGAGGGGCAGACTCATAGCTCCTTCTATATGTATCACCCTGCAGGAGGAGGAGCAGACTCATAGCTCCTTCTATATGTATCACCCTGCAGGAGGAGGGGCAGACTCATAGCTCCTTCTATATGTATCACCCTGCAGGAGGAGGAGCAGACTCATAGCTCCTTCTATATGTATCACCCTGCAGGAGGAGGAGCAGACTCACAGCTCCTTCTATATGTATCACCCTGCAGGAGGAGGGGCAGACTCACAGCTCCTTCTATATGTATCACCCTGCAGGAGGAGGGGCAGACTCATAGCTCCTTCTATATGTATCACCCTGCAGGAGGAGGGGCAGACTCATAGCTTCTTCTATATGTATCACCCTGCAGGAGGAGGGGCAGACTCATAGCTCCTTCTATATGTATCACCCTGCAGGAGGAGGGGCAGAGTCATAGCTCCTTCTATATGTATCACCCTGCAGGAGGAGGGGCAGACTCATAGCTCCTTCTATATGTATCACCCTGCAGGAGGAGGAGCAGACTCATAGCTCCTTCTATATGTATCACCCTGCAGGAGGAGGAGCAGACTCATAGCTCCTTCTATATGTATTACCCTGCAGGAGGAGGGGCAGACTCATAGCTCCTTCTATATATATCACCCTGCAGGAGGAGGAGCAGACTCATAGCTCCTTCTATATATATCACCCTGCAGGAGGAGGAGCAGACTCATAGCTCCTTCTATATGTATCACCCTGCAGGAGGAGGGGCAGACTCATAGCTCCTTCTATATGTATCACCCTGCAGGAGGAGGAGCAGACTCATAGCTCCTTCTATATGTATCACCCTGCAGGAGGAGGGGCAGACTCATAGCTCCTTCTATATGTATCACCCTGCAGGAGGAGGGGCAGACTCATAGCTCCTTCTATATGTATCACCCTGCAGGAGGAGGGGCAGACTCATAGCTCCTTCTATATGTATCACCCTGCAGGAGGAGGGGCAGACTCATAGCTCCTTCTATATGTATCACCCTGCAGGAGGAGGAGCAGACTCATAGCTCCTTCTATATGTATCGCCCTGCAGGAGGAGGAGCAGACTCATAGCTCCTTCTATATGTATCACCCTGCAGGAGGAGGGGCAGACTCATAGCTCCTTCTATATGTATCACCCTGCAGGAGGAGGGGCAGACTCATAGCTCCTTCTATATGTATCACCCTGCAGGAGGAGGAGCAGACTCACAGCTCCTTCTATATGTATCACCCTGCAGGAGGAGGGGCAGACTCATAGCTCCTTCTATATGTATCACCCTGCAGGAGGAGGGGCAGACTCATAGCTCCTTCTATATGTATCACCCTGCAGGAGGAGGGGCAGACTCATAGCTTCTTCTATATGTATCACCCTGCAGGAGGAGGGACAGACTCATAGCTCCTCCTATATGTATCACCCTGCAAGAGGAGGAGCAGACTCATAGCTCCTCCTATATGTATCACCCTGCAGGAGGAGGAGCAGACTCATAGCTCCTTCTATATGTATCACCCTGCAGGAGGAGGGGCAGACTCATAGCTCCTTCTATATGTATCACCCTGCAGGAGGAGGAGCAGACTCATAGCTCCTTCTATATGTATCACCCTGCAGGAGGAGGAGCAGACTCATAGCTCCTTCTATATGTATCACCCTGCAGGAGGAGGGGCAGACTCATAGCTCCTTCTATATGTATCACCCTGCAGGAGGAGGAGCAGACTCATAGCTCCTTCTATATGTATCACCCTGCAGGAGGAGGAGCAGACTCATAGCTCCCTTCTATATGTATCACCCTGCAGGAGGAGGGGCAGACTCATAGCTCCTTCTATATGTATCACCCTGCAGGAGGAGGAGCAGACTCATAGCTCCTTCTATATGTATCACCCTGCAGGAGGAGGGGCAGACTCATAGCTCCTTCTATATGTATCACCCTGCAGGAGGAGGAGCAGACTCATAGCTCCTTCTATATGTATCACCCTGCAGGAGGAGGAGCAGACTCATAGCTCCTTCTATATGTATCACCCTGCAGGAGGAGGAGCAGACTCATAGCTCCTTCTAGACTCTTGACCTATAGTATTATGATGTGGACAGTTTTAAAAAGGGTTTAGATGAATTCTTGAAAGTAAATGACATTATTGCTGATGAAAACGTGTAGAAATCTGAGTCTCACTTCCTTCTAGGATTCGCGTCCCCCCATCCTTTGGTTGAACTTGATGGACTTATGTCTTTTTTCATCCGTATTAACTATGTAACTATGATAAGGATACTTACATGCACCATGGATAGTACATTGCAGTTCATGATGTCGCTTATCCCCTGAAAAGTAAGAAAATGGAACATCTCATTATTAATGTATATGGGAGATGAAATTTCTGATTGTGATCCTTCCTCTCAGAGGTCACCGATCAGTGTTATCGAGCATATGATAATCATGTTATATTATCTAATATCCCTTACAGTTTGGCCGATTCCTCTCAGTTACTGCTTACTGTTGTAGATCAGTGCACGGGAACATACATCACAGGAGCGCTGCACAGACTCTGAACAAGCAGAGAATGCTGAGAGATTTAATATCTGAACATGCAGAATAGTGAGTGCAGCTCCGGAGTATAATACAGGATGTAACTCAGGATCAGTACAGGCTAAGTAATGTATGTACACAGTGAGTGCAGCTCTGGAGTATAATACAGGATGTAACTCAGGATCAGTACAGGATAAGTAATGTATGTACACAGTGACTGCACCAGCAGAATAGTGAGTGCAGCTCTGGAGTATAATACAGGATGTAACTCAGGATTAGTACAGGATAAGTAATGTATGTACACAGTGACTGCACCAGCAGAATAGTGAGTGCAGCTCTGGAACATAATACAGGATGTAACTCAGGATCAGTACAGGATAAGTAATGTATGTACACAGTGAATCCACCAGCAGAATAGTGAGTGCAGCTCTGGAATATAATACAGGATGTAACTCAGGATCAGTACAGGATAAGTAATGTATGTACACAGTGACTGCACCAGCAGGATAGTGAGTGCAGCTCTGGAGTATAATACAGGATGTAACTCAGGATCAGTACAGGATAAGTAATGTATGTACACAGTGACTGCACCAGCAGGATAGTGAGTGCAGCTCTGGAGTATAATACAGGATGTAACTCAGGATCAGTACAGGATAAGTAATGTATGTACACAGTGACTGCACCAGCAGAATAGCGAGTGCAGCTCTGGAGTATAATACAGGATGTAACTCAGGATCAGTACAGGATAAGTAATGTATGTACACAGTGACTGCACCAGCAGAATAGTGAGTGCAGCTCTGGAGTATAATACAGGATGTAACTCAGGGTCAGTACAGGATAAGTAATGTATGTACACAGTGACTGCACCAGCAGAATAGTGAGTGCAGCTCTGGGGTATAATACAGGATGTAACTCAGGATCAGTACAGGATAAATAATGTAATGTACACAGTGACTGTACCAGCAGAATAGTGAGTGCAGCTCTGGAGTATAATACAGGATGTAACTCAGGATCAGTACAGGATAAGTAATGTATGTACACAGTGACTGCACCAGCAGAATAGTGAGTGCAGCTCTGGAGTATAATACAGGATGTAACTCAGGATCAGTACAGGATATGTAATGTATGTACACAGTGACTGCACCAGCAGAATAGTGAGCGCAGCTCTGGAGTATAATACAGGATGTAACTCAGGATCAGTACAGGATAAGTAATGTATGTACACAGTGACTGCACCAGCAGAATAGTGACTGCAGCTCTGGAGTATTATACAGGATTAGTGATGAGTGGCATAAGCAATATTCAAAATTCGCGATATTTTGCAAATTTTTAGCTGAATATACGCCATAAATTCAAAATTGCGAAAATCAGCAATGTAATATGCATGTATCATGCATGCAATTTCATTGCCTCTCACAAAAAATCACACAAAGGCTATATGCCAAAAGCCGGGTATGTGCAAACCAACAATCTATCCATGAGACAGATACATTCAGCATACCTTACAATGGCAGCCTTGTGTGAGACATTCAAAACCATCTCTTATCTGACTGAGAGCCAGTATGCCTCAAAGTTACTTGATTTGTTGAATGGCTTGGGGGACCTTCGCACCTACAGTACAGACCAAAAGTTTGGACACACCTTCTCATTCAAAGAGTTTTCTTTATTTTCATGACTATGAAGGCATCAAAACTATGAATTAACACATGTGGAATTTTATACATCACAAACAAGTGTGAAACAACTGAAAATATGTCATATTCTAGGTTCTTCAAAGTAGCCACCTTTTGCTTTGATTACTGCTTTGCACACTCTTGGCATTTTCTTGATGAGCTTCAAGAGGTAGTCCCCTGAAATGGTTTTCACTTCACAGGTGTGCCCTGTCAGGTTTAATAAGTGGGATTTCTTGCCTTATAAATGGGGTTGGGACCATCAGTTGCGTTGAGGAGAAGTCAGGTGGATACACAGCTGATAGTCCTACTGAATAGACTGTTAGAATTTGTATTATGGCAAGAAAAAAGCAGCTAAGTAAAGAAAAACGAGTGGCCATCATTACTTTAAGAAATTAAGGTCAGTCAGTCAGCTGAAAAATTGGGAAAACTTTGAAAGTAAGGGCTATTTGACCATGAAGGAGAGTGATGGGGTGCTGCGCCAGATGACCTGGCCTCCACAGTCACCGGACCTGAACCCAATGGAGATGGTTTGGGGTGAGCTGGACCGCAGAGTGAAGGCAAAAGGGCCAACAAGTGCTAAGCATCTCTGGGAACTCCTTCAAGACTGTTGGAAGA
The DNA here is from genome assembly GCF_905171765.1 of Bufo bufo. NCBI lineage: Eukaryota > Metazoa > Chordata > Amphibia > Anura > Bufonidae > Bufo > Bufo bufo. The sequence continues at coordinate 812,750,325 of NC_053389.1, forward strand.
CCATTTCAGGGGACTACCTCTTGAAGCTCATCAAGAGAATGACAAGAGTGTGCAAAGCAGTAATCACAGCAAAAGGTGGCTACTTTGAAGAACCTAGAATATGACATATTTTCAGTTGTTTCACACTTGTTTGTTATGTATATAATTCCACATGTGTTAATTCATAGTTTTGATGCCTTCATAGTCATGAAAATAAAGAAAACTCTTTGAATGAGAAGGTGTGTCCAAACTTTTGGTCTGTACTGTAGATCATTATCATTAGGGTGAGAAAAAAAATTTTTTTGGATGCCAGCTAACTCTTCTCTCACTGCTTCGGAGGGCTGCATAAAATTTTTCAGTTTTATAAATGTCCTAGCATTTATATTCAATAACCTTTCTATACTGTTTTGTCATGTAAACTCATTTACATAAACATGGGCATATGGGAAAGACATGTATAGAAAGGTTATTGAATATAAATGTTAGGACAATTAGAAAACTGAACATTTTTATGCAGAGTTAGCTGGCGTCTAAAATTTTTTTTTTTTTTTACAATATTTGTCACCCTAATGATAATGATCTAGGTGCACAGGTCCCCCAAGCCATTCAACTCAAATCAAGCAACTTTGAGGCATACTGGCTCTCAGTCAGATAAGAGCTGGTTTTGAATGTCTCACACAAGGCTGCCATTGTAAGGTATGCTGAATGTATCTGTCTCATGGATAGATTGTTGGCTTGCACATACCTAGCTTTTGGCATATAGCCTTTGTGTGATTGTCTGCTATATGTAATGACTTATTTTAAAAATAAAATAATAAAGCATCTATAAAAATAAATTATTAGTGATAGATAGAAGAAAACCACAGAAATAGGATAATAATGCACTTAATAAAGTAGACGCAAGCATTATATATGGACAAAGTCCTCACTCTGATATAATAATATCTGAGACACTTAGTCAATATATTTTGATCAAAACACATCTGTGCCCGCCTACCAAGCGCCAAGGTGGTCTTAGGTCAGGTGGGTCCTACGCTAAACCTACCTAAGCCATTGGGCTTCTATGTTCAGGAGCGCAGACGCCGCACATATGGTGTGCTGCTCCTAGTCACCTCCATGTGCATCAAGCAACCGATGGGAGGAGGAGCAAGCACACCTATGTGTACCCCCCTAATCAAGGCGATCTATTGGATAGGAAGGGCAAAAGTGCAGAGGAATGCTACTCCCAAGATAAAATAGGTGCGCATTCACACTAGAAGGTGCCACTCCCTCAAGCAAATACTACATAGACAAAAAAATCCACAGAAAAAAAACTAAGATAAAAACATCCTGCACGATATGATATACAAATGTGCGGATGTCCCTGGCCATATTATTGAAGAAAACCACAGAAATATGGCCAGGGACATCCGCACATTTGTATATCATATCGTGCAGGATGTTTTTATCTTAGTTTTTTTCTGTGGATTTTTTTGTCTATGTAGTATTTGCTTGAGGGAGTGGCACCTTCTAGTGTGAATGCGCTCCTATTTTATCTTGGGAGTAGCATTCCTCTGCACTTTTGCCCTTCCTATCCAATAGAGCGCCTTGATTAGGTGGTACATATGGGTGTGCTGGCTCCTCTGGTCTAACTATGAGATGGCAAAGAACGAGCCCAGCTGGCAAGACTGCCGTCCAGGCAGTGTCTCATCAGAACAACGTCAAGAGGGTGACCGTTTTAACCCGTAACGAGTCACTCTCGTGTATTGACATCATGATGTGGCTTGGCCAATATGAGGAGGTAGTGGAGGTTCCCAAGAAGAACGGGGATAAATATGGCATCTGGTCTGGGGCCTGGACGTTTATGGTAAAACTTAAACTTTCAGGAAATACGGTTACCCACATACCATCTGTAACCTTCCTTTAGAAGGGATCGCATCCAGATTTTCTACCAGGGCCAGCCGAAGCTCTGTGACAGATGCGGCAGACCCACACACTTCAGTGCTAACTGCACTCTGTGTGGGGAGATAGGTCACTTCGCTGCATCATGTGTGGAGATTAGGTGTCACCTGTGTGGTGACTTAGGTCTCATTCCTTTGCCAATGCGGTCAATACCCCGGCGGGAGAAAGCCATGAGGCCCGCGAGTCTCGAGAACCTCAGGCAACTGGGTAAATTGGGACAACCTCTGATCTTGCCCCTGAGGCTGTTGCTACTGCTAAGGCCCAAAGGGACAGTGAACTGGATGAGGCAATTAGGAGGATCCAGGAAGAGGAAGGTGCCATCTCCTCAATATCCCCCAATGACGAAAGTATGGATGGGGAAAGGGGGGGATGGCAAGAGAAAAAGCAGGGTAAAAAACATATAGGGAAAAAGGGAGATTTAAGGTCTTCTCCGACCCACCAGATGCCAAAGGAAGGTACAACCGACCCCCCTCTCATTAGTCCCTCAAATCGAATACAAATAATAAATTCCAAATTGTCAATCATACTGTGAGCGCTGCAGGTTACGGGTGTGGTGGGTGCTGTTCACACTTAGTTCAACTTCACAAAATAGAAACCGCGCTGCTCTTAGATGGGTACTCCTTCGACCATTCCAACAGATGCAGACTTTTTGCAATGCACCAAATACTGTTTCAGTACTCCACACTCCAGTTTTGATCATCTCTCCTATAGTGCTCATTTCCCTTATAGCTGTTAAAACGATAGACCATAGTGAAGCAAGAGGACGTTCTTTATCAGCTTTTTTATTATACTCACAGCGTTCACAAGAATCACAGGCGTAACAAATAGTAAAAACCAGTTTCCCGTCTGTCACCCGACCGGGGTTTCACCTTTCTTCGTCAGGGGTGCACTATAGCAATATAGGAGAGACAAACAAAACTGGAGTGTGGAGTACTGAAACAGTATTTGGTGCATTGCAATAAGTCTGCGTCTGTTGGAATGGTCGAAGGAGTACCTATCTAAGAGCAGCGCGGTTTCTACTTTGTGAAGTCTCTTAAAACGGTTCCAAGCCATCGTGACACCTCCCTCTCTTTGGGGGAGGGAGCTGGAGGTGAGGTTCCGGGAGTAGCAGTAACACCGGGACCTGCGGGGGACACCGGGCCCCCTTCTTCTGGGGAAAATATGTCTTCAAGGGTGGGGGCTGGCCTGGAGTCAGAGGACAAGGACGGAGGTGAGATGGACACATCTATCTCCTTGAAAAGGGGTAAACCATCATCTGATGGAAAGGATGGTATGGGCAGTGGGAAAAATAAAGCTGTCTAATTCAATCAACCATGAGGGCTGCACCCACTCCGTTGTCGCTGGCGTCCATTAATGTCGCCAGCATTAAGTAAGATACGGCTAGATTTGCGGCCTTTGATTTTTTTAGCCGGGTTCAGACCAGGCTGCCAGATTTGGCGGCCGTATTTAATGCTAAAAGGAAGTGGAGGCATGGAGCCTCCTACTAGTCTTTTAAGGCCGAGCCGTATTGCGGGGTGGCGGTCCTTTTTACTGCATCGATAGAATGCCGACAGGTTATTGAATTAGAAATGAGGAGTTGCCTGATCTTGGATGTCCTCATGAAGGGACAAGAACTTAGTCTAATTAACATCTATGGTCCCCAGTCCAAGTGGAATCGGAAGTGTCTCTTTATGAGGATCAAGCCCTATCTTTTTACAAGTCGGCAGGTGGAGGGGACTTCAATACTGTTACGAGGCCCCCAAGACAGGGGAGGTTCCAGAGACAAGCTTTATGATAGCGTCGCGCTCAATAGTATAGCTAGTGAGGCTCGCCTGGTGGATGTCCACACGGGGTTCACCTATCATAGGGGAGTTGTAGGTCTAGAATAGATAGGTTTTAATTAAAGGAAGAAGCTGTCTCTTCAGCAGTGTCTGCTGTGGCGGTGGAGTTCTCCGACCACCGTTTAATTTTGTTTTCTCTGAATGCTACAGAGACCCCTCTCCCAGGTGGAAAGAGGCTACTGGAGGCTCAATTTGTCTCTTATGGAAGAAGCGGAGATAAGACAGTCCTTTGAGGATTTCGTTCAGAGCCAGGTACCATTGCTGGATCTCTGCAGCAGTAAGTCTGAGTGGTGGGAAATGTTCAAGGAAACAGTGGGGAGATTCTTCTGCCAGCTCTCAAGCCTCATGAGTAGGTACTGCCTGTATCAGGGCCTGAGGAGGAAACTCGAATGTCTTGTCTTGACTGGAGGTAGCCGGGAGGAGATCTCCAGAGTGAAGTCTTTACTTTTGAGTTTTCAGTATGATAAACTTGCATCTTTGGTTTTTGAGAGGGATTACGGGAAATACCGCTCACCCGCCCCTTACAGAAACTGCAGGATGTCAGTGAGTAGTAAGATTGTGTCAGGTCTTATTGCTCAATATTACACTTGTGTATACCCTGCACACGTAGAGGCACTTAAACGTATTTTACATTTAGTCTGAGACTACTGGTTACCTACTCTTGACGTGTGCTTTTTTTGTTTTGTGATTTTTTTTGTAAAAATTAACTTTTATCATTCCTACATTTAATAAATGGTGAAAACTTATAACTAACCTACTTAAATTAATTTAAAACTCTCTGCAGTGGACCCTTGGTGTGCTTGGTTAGGTGTATTTTCTCTAATAACAGCCGTTTGGCAGTAGCAACTGTTGCTTAGATGGCTAGCTATTTATTTAGCTGTCTACTTGAGTAGATACCTAGTGTCTGCTAGCATTGTAGCAGTTGCTTGCTATATTGCCTGCAGGCTATACAGTGTTAATACATTTTAACACTGTATTGTGATATTCTAACTTTTGTTGGTAGTGGTGCATTTGCTGCGCTGGCTGCCTGCTACCTGTCTGCTTTCATTTCTTCGTTCGATTTTTAATCTGATAGCGGCGCAGTCACTTGCTATGCTACCTTTTTATGGCGCGCAGTCACTTGCTTTGCTACCTACTCGCTACTCGGTAGCTTGCACACTCTATCTCGGTCTGCTGTAGCCTAAAATCTTAAACGCTGCCCCCCGACATGTTTCGCCATATACATGGCGTCCTCAGGGGATCGGGCAGTCTATGCAGAGAACGACGTTGCCGGGTGTATTTAAAACCTCCCATTAGTGTGACGCGATAATCTTTTAGCGAATAGCTTTACTCCTTATTGAGTTTGTCCCTATTGTTTATTTCTTGATAGGCTATTCATTTCGCTTAGGCCTGACGTCAGTATTAACGCGATCTTGCTCTGATCTCGCGCATGTCTTCATACTTAGAACTTTTAACTGGTTCCGATCTGTGGACTGATCTGCAGACACCGAGAGCGGTATAATCTTATTTCTTTATTGATTTGAATAATTGATATAGTGCTCTTGTTTTTTATTAGCAGGTCGACACTTTCCTGCTGGCTGATCCTTTCATAATTTTTGGTTGTTTTAGAATCTATGGGATTAGAGCGACAGGGCACTGCGCATGTCTTTATACTTAGACGTTTTTTACCTTTTTCTTTTTCCTCTTTTCCCTCTTTTTGCGCATGTCTCTGAACTTAGATGATTTTTGCTTCCTCTTTTTTCTTTATGGGTTGGCATGTATTATGCCTTTCACACTCTAGTACTTGACTAATTTACCTTGATTTTATTTGAATATTCTATTTTCCTATTCTTAACTGTATTATTATTACTACATGTTGTTGTTATTATTTTCACTAGTTTTATATATATGTTTGATTGTGTTTTAATTATTATTTCTCTTGTTTATCTTACAGATTAATCAACATTTCCGATTACATTAGGAGGTAATATACTTGATATGATTTCTTTTTGATTAAATATTGGTTTTGATTATTATTTCTCTCGTTTATCTTACAGGTCAGTCCACACCTACGGAACCATTAGGAGGTAAATACTTGGTATAGTTTGTTCTTATTTAGATTTTGACGGTCTTATTTTGTTTTATTTTTCGCCACTTCTCTGTATTTTATTCAAGGAGGTCAGATGTCATTTATTTTGTGGTTAGCCATGTGGTTTTTCCTATTTGTTGCGAGTTGTTCCGAAAATGGCTATGTACAAGCTGTTCTTTAAGATTTGTTCCCCTTCTGTATGTAATTGAGGGGTATTTTGTGATAACACTTTTAATATCTCCGTCCAGTCTTAAGATATTCCAGTATTTTTTTAGAATATTGCTGACTTCTTGATGTTTGATGTCAAATGTACCAATACAGCGCACTATTTTGTCACTGCTTGCTTTTTCCCGATCCGATAGAAGATCATTTCTGTCCTTTTCTTTGGCCTTCCGATACGCTTTATGTAGAACTTTTTTTGGGTAACCTCATTCTAGAAATTTCTGATACAGGATTTTGCTTTCACGTTCGAAGCCATCCTCTGTTGAGCAATTCCTTCTCGCTCTATAGTACTGGCCTACTGGAATTCCTCTTTTCAGAGGTGTTGGGTGGTAACTTGACCAGTGGAGGAGACTATTGCTTGACGTGGGCTTTCTGTAGATTTCTGTTATTATAGTTCCATTCTCTGAAAGGCTGAGGGCTACGTCCAGAAAGTTGAGTCTGTTTTTTATCTATTTCACCTGTGAATTTTAAACCAATTGTGTTTATGTTGAGAATTTTAATAAATTCATAGAATTCTTCTTGTGCACCTTCCCATAGTATTATGACGTCGTCAATATAACGACCCCAGTATGTGATGTATTTAGTGTAATGGCTGTGTGCTTCAGCGAACACAATTCTGTCCTCCCACCACCCTAAAAAAAGATTTGCGAAATTCGGTGCGCATTTCGTGCCCATTGCGGTGCCGGTGATCTGTAAATAATAATCCCCATCAAAAACAAAATAATTGTGAGTGAGTAAAAAACTTAAAAGTGACAAAACAAACTCATTATGATCTTTATACTGGGTGCCTCTTGTATCTAGATAGTATTTGACAGCATCTATGCCTTTGGAATGCTGTATGCTGGTATATAGCGCATCTACGTCTAAGCTTGCTAGTGAGGTTCCCTTTTCTACATGTATATTCTGCAATTTGGTCAATACGTCTTTAGTGTCTCTTAAATATGATGTCAGACTAGGGACAAATGGGGATATCACCTCATCGACATAGCCACTTATCCCCTCACACAAACTCTCATTTCCGGATACTATAGGTCTTCCTGGGACTGGGTGTCGTTTTTTGTGTATCTTGGGGATAGCATAAAACGTTGCAAGCACTGGATTCGGTTTGTACATGACTTTGAACTCTTCTTTATTGATCAGGTTATTTTCTTTTGCTTGTTGTAGCATGCTCTTCGCTAAAAGATTATCGTGTCACACTAATGGGAGGTTTTAAATACACCCGGCAACGTCATTCTCTGCATAGACTGCCCGATCCCCTGAGGACGCCATGTATATGGCGAAACATGTCGGGGGGGCAGCGTTTAAGATTTTAGGCTACAGCGGACCGAGATAGAGTGTGCAAGCTACCGAGTAGCGAGTAGGTAGCAAAGCAAGTGACTGCGCCGCCATAAAAAGGTAGCATAGCAAGTGACTGCGCCGCTATCAGATTAAAAATCGAACGAAGAAATGAAAGCAGACAGGTAGCAGGCAGCCAGCGCAGCAAATGCACCACTACCAACAAAAGTTAGAATATCACAATACAGTGTTAAAATGTATTAACACTGTATAGCCTGCAGGCAATATAGCAAGCAACTGCTACAATACTAGCAGACACTAAGTATCTACTCAAGTAGACAGCAAAATAAATAGCTAGCCATCTAAGCAACAGTTGCTACTGCCAAACGGCTGTTATTAGAGAAAATACACCTAACCAAGCACACCAAGGGTCCACTGCAGAGAGTTTTAAATTAATTTAAGTAGGTTAGTTATAAGTTTTCACCATTTATTAAATGTCGGAATAATAAAAGTTAATTTTTACAAAAAAATATCACAAAACAAAAAATGCACACGTCAAGAGTAGGCCACCAGAGGTCTTATTGCTAGTACGGAGTCCCTGAGAAGGTCCAGATCAGGGATCTTGGAGGTCGTCAGATCCTTTTACTCAAATCTCATGGTGAAGAGGGATCTTAATCGTGATAGGATGTCGGCTTTCCTGGCTGAAACTGTTCCTGAACCAGGAATGGACCCCACTCTTGACGTTTATGATCCAGAAAGAGGAAGTCAGTCTGGTGATTGAGGGGCTTGCTCCCAAAAAAATCGCCAGGTCCAGAAGGCTTAACATCTGAGTTTTTTTAAGGCCTTTAGGGACACCTTGGTTCCCCTCTTGACTGAGGTATTCAATGAGTGTCTCTCCTCGGGTACTCTACTAAAGTCAATGAGGTGGTCGGCCCTGATCATTCTGTTAAAGGGTAAAGATCCATTCCACATTGAGAATTGGCATCCATAGCGCTCCTCAGTGTGGACAGAAAGATTCTGGCGAAGGTGCTATTTAATCGGTTGGTGAAGTTTGCACCCCAGCTCCTTTCTGGGGCCCAGCATTGCTCTGTTCCAGACCGCAGTACTTTTAGTGCTGTGCTCAGTGTCCGGGAGGCCTTGGAGTAGGGCAGGGCAGGTCACTGGAAGGGGTACATGCTGTCCTTGGATCAGGCAAAAGCGTTTGATCGCGTTGGCCATGAGTACCTCGTGTCTGTTCTTCTGAGATATGGCCTGCTGGGGGGGGGGGGGGGGGGGTTAATTGGCCACAACCTTTCTGGACTCAGTTCTAGAGTCTGTTCTTCCAGATGTTATGGGGAAATAGACTGAACCTTGTCAAGAGGGAGGTTACTTACCATACGAGGAGACTAGGAGGGTTGGGTACGGTCAACCCTGTGGTGTTCCTGGTGAATATCTTAAGATTAGTCTTGCAAGCCTCTGGAAAGAGAGGGCTCCTCCATGGGTAGTCTCCTGTCGGGGATGGTTTCGGCCTTTCTTCCAGGAATGGGAGACAGGGTGGCAAGTGAAGGATCTCCGCACACCACATGGGCATCTCCCGGCTTATGCTGCCCTGGTTTTGAAGGTATTACATCAGTGGGGTCTGGGGATGTGGGAAATCAGGACTCAGTCAAGGAAACTCCTTGACCAGAGGGTTCCGTTGACCCATTTCCAGAAAACTCTGGCCCTCAGGGACTGCCCAAGTCAGGATCTGGGAGTCGGCTTACGGCTTTTGAATTCCATCAGGATCCTTTTGAAGTTTTTTTACTTGATTTGGCGCTGCTTCCATGGAAAACTGTGTGTGAGGGACAATTTGAAGTGTAGGAGCTTTCAGGACGGGGGATGTCGCCGGGAGGAGTGCGTTGGTGTGCTGGAGAGCATGGACCACTTCCTGCTTCATTGTCCCTTTAACACAGAGGTTTACACCAGGGTGGGGACCTCCATTGACTGGCCTAGGCTAGTCACTCTTTCCTATGCGGAGTGGGTCTATGGAGCATTTAGACACTTAGCTGGTAGGGACCACTGCACTTTATTCCTAGTCAGCTCAGTGGTCAGGTACTACATTTGGTATGCACAATGTTTAGTCTCGATGCAGAGCAAAATCCTGCCAGTGGATGAGGTGGTTAGGAACATTCTTGGAGACCTGGTGATGGTGCGCTCTCTGGAGTATGAGAGGTTGTGGTCGGGTAGAGCCTCTCTCCTCTGGAGGGGTTTTTGTCTTTTGGGGTACCCTAGCCTGTTATCTTCCTTTCCGGTGGTGGGCTTATGCTGACACTAGATTTTAGTTTTGGTGGCTGTATGAGGACATAGGGCTTGCAGGTGCCGAACTTGGGCTTTAGTGGTTGTGAGTGGCTGAAAAGCCTCACTATGGGTGCCATGTATTTTAGTTTATATGTCTATATGTATATTTGTATATATTGGTATGTAGTTTGTGTATATATAAATATATTGTATATTTGTATAGTGATGTATATATTTTATAATTTGAGTTGTTGGGTATAGTGTTAGGTTGGGTGGTGGGTAAATGGGGGAGGTTTCTATGGGACATTGGGGACTTTTGGGGTATATGAGAAAATCATTGGCTGGTTCATGGATGTCTGTTATCATATACTGGGGGCATGAGATGCGGGACCAGCTCAGGGCCCAAAAAAAAATAATTTTTATATGTGTATTGTATTGGGGTGTTGGTGTGTGGGATTTTTTACTGTATGTAGGTAGGGTGCATCCGAATCAGGAAGGTTAGTACATTGATATTGAAATTGTAAATATTGTAAATACTGTATATAGTTGGTGTTCTATGGGAGAATGAGTGTTGGGCTGGACCGATGTTGTTTGGGTTTTGTGTTTATGTTTTAGTGTAATTTCTGTATTTATTTCTTTATTTGTTATGTTTTTAAAATTTTAATAAAAGAAATACAGGATGTAACTCAAGATCAGTACAGGATAAGTAATGTATGTACACAGTGTAAACTGTAAAATGGAGATGAAAAGGTCTCCATTCTTCCCTATTTTCAATGTCTTAACTTGCTGTCTGTGAATGGAAATATTATTGTTGGTCTACATTTAGAAGCTGAATACCCAGTCTTTGTCACATTGCTGAGAATTTGTAACAGAAAATCAGTGCAGTAAAAGAGCTGTGATAATGATCGTTTGCTACAATGTATCAACCAGATAAATAGTGCACACTGCAAATTCATACTCTCATCTACGATACAGTTGAATGCCTGAGCTGATATTATCTTTGTAACTTTTGTCAAAGTTTTTGATCCTATAAATTTATACATAGTATAGGGGAGGGCATGAGTCCTCTTAGGTGAAGTGTCATCATGGCTAAGTGTCTTACTATTAAACATGGCAGTTAGACAGGGCAGTTAATGGGTATGCAAAGACTTCTCTAACTATGTTCATTGTATCTCTGCCCATTTTAAGATGTGCTCTTTTCCTCTACATTTACCGCCCTATTACCTCTTCACTGCATTATCTACAAATCAGCCCCTCTTTCCTTACTTCACTCATATACAGCTCACATGTTTTGTTAACCTTCCTGAATCATCTTACCCCATTATGTCCCAGGGTACAATGCAGAAAACATTCTAACAAATCATTGAATCACAAGCGGTTTCTAACAATATTCTTTTTTGCTTTTAACTTCGGGGGATATCTGTCCTAACCTTGGTCCACCTGCATCTGCTAATTTTAACTCCTTCCCCGTCTTACGTACAAACCCTGTGAACTTCATTAACATTTCTTTTGCTTCCTCTCTTACTACTTTTTACTGTGCACACTGGAATCCATGGTCAGTGTGCAACAAACTCCCCTACATTCATGGCTTCTTTCTTACAAATTCTCTTAACCTGCTGGCCCTCAACGAAACTTGGATTCAGAAGTCTGACACTGCTTCCCCTGCTGTTCTATCTTAGGGTGGCTTACATATTCCCAGACCTGAGAACAGACATGGTGGTGGAATCTGCATACTTCTTCCCCACAATGCACTTTTCAGGTCATTCCCCCAGTATTCTTTACCACCACGCAAACCACACAATTGTGTGGTGCCCCCCACACAATATTTGCATATTTGCAAACTGTCCTGAATTTGCTGGGACTGTCTTGAATTTTCTGACACAATTCCAGCAAATCAATGTCCTGGCCAAATTCTGTTTAAACATGGCCCCTATGACGTCAAACTCTGTCTCCTCAATGTAATTTGTAATCATATATTATCCAACTAGCATCTGATTGAGGCACTGATGTGAAGGTAAGATGTTGACCATGGCTTGCAGGCTAACTACTCATACTCCAGACCTTATATGAGGGAGAGGCAGGTGCCTTTCTGTGGGAAGAATCCTGTGGAAGAACTGTATGTCCTTGTGGTAGAATATAAAGAGTAGGGGCAGGTGTAGCAGCATCACTGTTCAGTCACTTTCTGAAGGAGGCTTCATTAAAGTCTTCACAAGTATGAATCAGTACTAGCTGTGAAGGCTCCAAGCCTCTTTCAGAAAATAGAATATTGTAAAAAGTCTCAATTAAATCTCCTACTTGGAGCGCTGCAGGTCCAAAATATATGGATCACACTGTTCTCTTTGAGTCCACAAACAGCTCAAGAAGTCTGGATTCCCAACCGCCTTGTCCTCCTTCCCCAGTTGACTTTGGGCAACCGGTGCTTTAAGCATTTGATGTGTCTGACTTTAACCTATTCTTGTGAGTATAGTAAAACCTCTTTTTATATAAAATATCGATGGTGCTTCACTATCTGTTTCCAATACTATGATTTCTATAGGAAGTGTGTATTGTAAAGTTATTTTTTAAGTACTGATTGGTTCTGTTCCTTTTTATTATTACCATTCTGTGTAATGATGTGCCTTGTAATCTATTACCCATCCCGTACTGTTAAGACCACATTCCTGAGTGATCTCAAAGACATGCGTGCTGCACACTGAAGGAGGGCTAACAGGTTTAAACTTTGTGACACACATTCACTCAGGGCACTCCATTGAAGACTCCATTCTAGGTAGGATGTAAGTATTGATTTGCCCTATCTATTTTACACCGTGGGGTGTCATCCATGTGCTACGACATGGCGACCGTAGTGCCACCCCATATTGCATGTTGCATATTTAGGCTACTGATGTTTATTTACTTTTTATTATTCAGTATGTGATTTGTTTGCGTTATCGTATATTTATTCACTTAGCCTGCGTAAGCTTATTTATTCTCAAATCTTTTAAATTCACAAGCTGAATGTCGAAGCGGTACCGCAATGTGATGTGATTAAACAGTGTTTGGCTGCACAAAAGGGGGAAGGAGGACAAGGCGGTTTAAATCCAGAATTCTCCAGCTGTTTGTGGACTCAAAGAGAGCATCACAGTCCGTATATTTTACAGTACTCCTTTAGAAAGTGACTAAGCAGTGCACAGTACTGCTGCCAGGGCTCCTCCAGCCTGTTTACTTTGCCAGGTTAACCCCCCACGTCTTCATTTGATGATGAAAGCAGAATCAAGCAGATTCATTCATGTGGGAGCAATATATGTCAGCAGTAGCCTCTGACTGAGTCAGAATAGTGAGAGCAACACACCAGCAGACAGTTCCCCATGTGGTGCACTCTCACCGATACTCTTTCCTCCTGTCCTTAGATCTGCCAGAGGTCTGCCCCCTCTCTGACCACCAGCTCTGTGGAGAGCAAATCCTCCCTGCTGCATTAGTTACAGAAGACTGTTGGGACAGATATGAGGTGGAGGCAGGCTCCTTCCCTGCTCTCCTCCATTTACTATATTATCTGTATCAGAGAGTTATCCCTGTTTTTTCTGTGGTGCTACATAGGACTGCAGGTGAAATCTACTATAGTGTTGAGCGAATCGAAGTCAAAAGAATTGACTTTGATCTGAATTTCTGGAAATATTCAATTTGCCGTAAAGCAGAATTTTCTCATGCTTCATGGTAACGAATCAATTTTCCCTGAAATGGCGGTAAAAAAAATGAAAAAATTCATACTCAATTCATCTATCTGCGTGCGAAGAGGCCATCTTGATTGAAGATATTGCGCAAAATCTCACCTGCGGTGATGTATGACATTACCACGCCAGCCAGCGTGATGACATCATCACGTCACCGCGCGGAATCAAGATGGCCACGACGGCCTCTACGTGATCAAATGGATAAGGTGAGTATTTTTTTTTTTTACCCTGATTAACCACTGAAATACTTAAATGTTAGCCTCAGATGCCACGATCAGCGATGAACATGGCATCGGAGGGGTTCAATGATGGGAGGTCATTGCGCCCCGCTACATGCAAAAAAAAATGCGCTTTGTAACTAAGCGAATTTGTTTGTGAAATTCGGCCAAATTACATTTTCCATAACCTCGCTCATCTCTGATCTACTACATTATCTGTATTCAGAGAGTTATCACTGAGTTATTAGTGGTGTTACATAGGACTGCAGGTGACATCTAATCCATTGTCTGTACTCAGAGAGTTATCACTGTGTTATCAGTGGTGATCTGTACCCTGAGCCTATTTTTTATGTAGATACTGAATCTAAATGCTTCCTGATTAAAATGTCCCCAAAATGTCAAATCCGCCTCAGCCAGTACCATCACTCTCATTCCCATCTTTTAAAGTCCACATTCTCAGAGTCTCCATCCAATCTCCCTGACAGTGGTGATTGTTTACTGACCTCTGTGCTGAAGATCTGATGACCAACTTCAACGGAAAATCGAAAACATCCAGCATGAAGTTAGTTCCCAGCCTCCAAATGTCATTGATCCCCTTCCCTACCACACCTTTTTGGTTCACTTTCCACATTCGAACCCAGTCACAGAAGTCTCCAGTCTCCTCTCTTCTTATCGCCCTACCACATGAACAACTATTCCCCATATCTCCTTCAGTCTCTCTCCTCAGCTGTCACTACTCTTCTAACTAAAGTTTTCAACCTCTCTCTCTTCTGGTATCTCCTCTCCTTAAAAAAAAAACTCTTGACCTGTCCTGTGCAACTAACTACATACCTGTCTCTAATCTCCCCTTTATCTCTAAACTACTGGAGCACTTGGTCTATTCTCACTTTATCCACTGTCTGTCAACACTCTCCTTGATCCATTACAATCTGGTTTCCGCCCTGATGAACGAACTCCTGACAAGTACAATGGTAACTACTCTCTGCTCATTCTTCTGGATCCCTCTGCTGCATTTAAAACTGTAGACCACCCTCTATTACTCAACATGCTCCTATATATTGGTTTTAAGGACACTGCCCTCACTTGGTTTTGTTCCTATGTCTCTGGGTGCTCCTTCAGTGTATTATTCACCAGTTCTACTACTTCCCTTCCTTTCACTGTTGGGGTTCCTCTGGGTTCAGCCCTAGGTCCTCTCCTCTTTTCTCTCTACACAGCCCCTATTGGACAGACTATCAGTAGATTGGTTGTCGATACCATCTCCATGCTGGTGACACCCAACTACAGTATACACTTCATCTTGTGATCTCATACCTGCCATACTTCAGAACACCAGTGACTGTCTGTCTGCTGTCTCTAACATCATGTTCTTTCTCTATCGAAAACTGTATCTTTCAAAAACTGAACTACTTGTCTTTCCCCATCTACTAACCTACCTAATCCTGATACCATAACATTTAGGCAGCATGCTTGCTGTCTCAGTCTAATGTTTGACACTGCAATGGCTGCCCATACAGGACATCCATATTATTGAATAAACCTGACTCACTGGAATTGACATAGAGTGCTGCAATCTTCTTCTTCTTATTGACTATTGTGGGCTCTCAGGCTAGGACCTAATACCACAGGCACCGCCACCTATTGGATTTAGAGACTGTTCCCAAAATATTGTAAGTGATGCTACTTCTGGATGCCTATACAGTACAGGATCAAACAGCTTGTTCTCACCTATAAAGCTCTCCACAGTGCTGCATCCCCCTACATATCTTCCCTCATCTCTGTCTACCACCCTACTTATGCCCCATGCTTTGCACATCATTTATGACTAATATCCACCATAATCCGAACTTCTCACTCGCATCTTCAAGACTTCTCCCGAGCTCCACTAGTTCTCTGGAACGCGGTACCCCTAAGCAATTTGGTTAAATCCAACATACAGTACACAGTTTTAGGCACTCCCTAAAAACACATCTTTTTAGGGTGGCCTATCACAACCTCCCTAATCTAACTCTTCTCCATTCAACCCCCCCCTTCCTTCATCATTATTCTTCTGAACCTGATCCATCATCAAACACATCCACCATACCCCATTCACTTAGAAACACCACAGATATTGGTTGGTGATGGCTCAACTTTATATCTACTCCCTTTTTTTGTTAAGATATCTGGACCATTGTACAAAACAAGCACTTGTTACCTTCTGTGTCACCCTATCTCCTAATAGATTGTAAGCTCTTGTAAGCAGGGCTCTCACTCCTTTCATTTTAATTGTTGACTTGTTTGTTGCTTTGTAATGTATGATTTTGCTTGTACCTGAACCCTCTGATTGTAAGGTGCTGCAGAATATGTTGGCGCTATATAAATAAAGATTATTATTATTATTATTATTATTATTATTATTGTTAAGATTATACTTAGCCCTCAAAGGTTATAACATTGTTGGAGAGTTTCACACTTTGCCTTTAAAGAGTCACATAGTATGAAACCATGCCCACACAGGGTCATGTACATTGGCCATTATAATTCTCAACTGTACAATACGCCATCAGTGACACCCTGCCACCTCCTGTCCTCCTGACTACCTCTCAGGTTTCCTCTCCTGCTGCAGATGAGCTCTAATCCCACCATTCTGATCTGTCTACATACTTTATATAATACATTCCTATCTGTCAGAAGTATGACTGTTTCTATGTATACATCATACAGACTTTCTCAGGAGCATTTATGGTGTATCATGGAACTTACCTTGTTAACATCAGGGACCTCAAGAAATCTTCTTGCTCCGGGGTAGTAAGATATTCCAATATTGTTCACTGTAACAAGAGAAAACACTGGTCAAGCTCTGTCCAGTGTGGACAGCTTTGCAGTCAGTTTCCATCAACTATTTCAGAATTTCTAATGGTAAGAAAAGTGCAGTCGGGAGAAATTCTGTTGCCGACAAAAATTCCAGAATCACAAACGAACCAGTTATTTTCAATGGGTTCCGATTAGGGTCAGGTAGGTAGACATGTTATGATAACTAGATACGATAGATGGATGTAGAGTGCTCAGATAACAAAATGTGTATAGGGCAGGCTTATTGTCTTTGGATCGAACAAAGATCAGGTATAGTGGATTTTCATCAGTTCTGGTCCTTTTGTTCCAGTAGTCCATCCACCCAGGAGTGGACATCAACTACAACAATGACCCCTGGGGCCTAGAATTCACAAAACAACTCAGTACACCCAAAAACTTGCAGTCTCTCCAAACACATTTATACTTGTCATGTATAGCAAGAAAATTCTAGACAATTCCTGGGTGCTGTGGGATAATGTTATGTGACGGAAGCTGTAGGAGTGGAACACTTTGGACTTAAGTTTGGTATTAGAACATTGGTACTGTAGGAACTAGAAATGAGCGAAGTTTAGAAAAATTACTTTGTCACGAAGCGCATTTCTTGTGAGTAGCGTGCTGCCCCCGGTTATTGAACCCCTCAGATGCCACGATCATCGCTGAAATCTCCAGCCTCATATGTCACCGCGCACAAGATTTTGCGCAGGATCTTCAAGCAAGATGGCCACAGCGGCCTCTTCTCGCTCAAATAGATGAGGTGAGTATGATTATTTTTTTTTTACCGCCATTTCAGGGAAAATTGATTTGTTACCATGAAGCACAAGGAAATTCGGCCTGAAATTCGTATCGAAGTCCACTTTGTTAACTGCGATTCTCTCAACACTAGTAGGAACATTGGATTTTGTCCCCTTTTATTTCTAAGGTTGTACCTAAAATTCCGATATCCAAGTCCTTCAAAGCCTTCTCCACTTTTGGATAAATCTCAGTCCCTTCTGTGAAGTCTACCTCGATGATCTTGGTTTTTTGTTGACTCTCTTTTTCTATGGATATAAGATACGTATGAAGATTAGGTCTTGATTGTCAATGTTCTATGTCATGATTAAAAATGTATCTTGTATCTACTGGAGATGTTGACTTGGAATCATGGATAAGACCTTCGTAACCCTCACCTATCTCATCTGCAACATTTTGTAGCTTCTCCACACTGCGACTGATGAGGACGACATCGAAGCCTCTCCTGGCCAACTACAGGGAAGACTTAGAAGTATGAGAAAGATATGAGATAGATATAAGAAATAGACTGATAGACTACAGGCTACTGACCTCCTTTGCATAGGCCTTCCCGATTCCATTTGACGCTCCAGTTACCACTGCGGGAGAAGTGAGAAGACCATAGTTATATGGAACATACCTTGTTTTTCAGTTACTGTATTTTAGAATCTCTGCATAAAATAAGTGAATAGAATTTTTTTTGTCTTTATTACCCACTTGAATTTGGACACCCCAAAATACTGCCATAGTTGGAAGGTTTTACCATCCAGATTATGGTTGTCACATGACTAATGTTTTATGGGTAAACAGGGTGTCACTTGTCCACAGTTGACCTTTGGCTCTTACAACTATAAAAGTGCAGAAACTTGTTCTAAAAACATCTAGAGAAAACAACACACAGTGCAGATATTATATTGCCACTGACTTTGTGATACTTGTGAATTAAGTTAAAAAATCTGCACCTGTTCCACCAAGACATGCGAGACAGGATAACAGAGGATGACATGTTTTTAGGCTTGTGTGATATGAAATTATATTGATAAAGCTTGTCAGGGACAAACACTATTTTCAATTATGTGGAACTGCAATGGGGGGTAGCATACACCCCATCATACACAAAACTGTTTTGGAAAAGGGAGTTGGTTCAGACATTGTGGTGATTAATTTAGATGCACTGTATGGATGACTTCCTGTTCATATGGTCAAGATTTGGATATCTTCATTCCACAATTAAATTTCAATTATGAAATATCTGACTTGGTCTACATAGCATTGACTATCTTGATAGTAAAATTAAAGCCCTGACTGATGTCAGGATTAAAACTACTATTTTTCACAAAAGAAATTCCATGAGTACATTATTCGGGGAATACAATATCTCCTTATGGAGAGGGTCTTAAATGTTGTGAGGAGTCTTACAGGCCAGGCAACGCTCCACTGGAATTATAGGATAGCTTCCTTACATCTGGTAGCATTAGAGGCAGAGCTTGTTAATAGCTCATTTGAATGCATTATTGCACATTCCCTCTTTCCATCTTCAACATACTATTTACTCTAACACTACATGGCAATTGTTAAGGGCCAGACACATAAGTGACGCCATGTATGAGGATAAAACATCCTTGTTGATGAAGTGATTAAAGCCATATGATTATAAGGATCAAGTGGATTAAACTTATGACCAAACATATTTACATTTTCTGATAACTTCATTTGAAGTATGACAACGGAGCGAGGCGCAGATGTAGCGCAGTGGAAATTGACTGAAAGGGGGGAAGTTTCTAGGCCAGGTTAGGGTTAAGGTGGTTGGGAAGGGGTGTAGTGTTTCAGGGGAGGGTTCGTGGGGGTGGCAGGGCAGTTCGCGCGCCGTATATAGTCTGGGGTTAGGGGCGGGAACGGCACCAGTGTCCGTTGCGCCTTGGCGAGTTGAGTGCGGGATAGTGCAGTGCTATGGCGTCTCTTGAGGATTTGATGGCGGCGGTGCGGGCAGCGGCAGAACAGCATGGTTCTGCTTGGCTGGTTAGTAGTTTGCAGGCTGCGGTGGGGGCCCCTAGCGTGCCTCCGGTTGCGGCGGGGGGGAGGTTGAGGGCCAGGAGATCGGTGCTGCCTGAACGTTTGAGCCCGGAAGCGACCCCTCGGGCTCGGCGGCGTTTGAGGAGCCCCCCTGGAGACCCTCCGCTGCGGTTGGCTGGGGTGGCAAGTGAGTCCGGTAGTGGCAGCGATGGGGGAGGCCGGCTGGATGCGGCTTCACTGTTTGGCAGTGGGGGCCTTGCGGTCGGGGGATCCTCCAGGGTGCAGCGGGCGGCACCGCGGTCTGAGATGGTGACCGGCGGTAGCAGCGGAGAAGGGGGACATGTGGATGCGGCCTCACTTACCTCTGGTGGGGGCCAGGCGGCGGGCGGTGATTCCAGGAGGTGGCGGGCGGCGTCACGGTCCAGGTCTGCAGGACAGCGGCAGTCTTCTGATGTGCAGCTTCGCTGGGATGGTGCTGGATTGTCGCCACCTGCTGGTAGGTCCGCGGTATCAGGCAGCAGTAGTGGTCTGAGGAGAGCTACTATGTCGCCACCTGCTGGTCGGTCCTTAGCACCAGGCAGTGGTCTGAGGAGTGCTGCAATGTCGCCACCTGCTGGTCGGTCCTCTGTACCAGGCAGAAGTTTGATGAGTGATGCGCTGGCTGGGGGACTGGACTTTGCTCCGCCCACGGTGCAGCAAGTCGACAGTTTTTCTACGGGAGTTCAAGTTGCGGCTCGCGGTGGACAGGCCGTGGAGCTGGGGCGGGATGTCCCTGAGTTGGGAGTTGTGCAGCGGCCACTTGATGATGGGCCGGCGTGCAGGGAATTGGCTCCTACGCAGCCACGCCACGTGGATTCTGGCGGGGTTTCGCGGCTGATCAGTCTTTGGAGGAAGGAGAAGTCAGCCAGGAAGCGTGGGAGATCGAGTGTCGGATGGATGAGGCGGACGGCGCGTGTCCTTCAACGTCCAGGTCATCGGCTGGGTCGACGCTGAGAGGAGCATCGGTGAGGTCGCGGCTGCTGGGAGGAAGCCCCAGGGACAGCCAGGTGAGAGGACGTCGGGTCAGGATCCTGTTGGGGGTGTGTGACTACGTTGTCGGGGGAGGAGGGGTTGGCGCATGAATTGTTGACGGGTATGTGGTCGTTATTGTCGCGGTGAAAGACCGGGGCTGTGTCGTCTCCAGCCGCCGTTTGGGCTGCTGCGCCGGCGGTTGGGGAGGGGGTGCGTTTAAGTGTGGCCGGAGTTGGCGACACCCCTGCCATAGGGGCGGGGTCTGCGGTGGTTGAAGTCGCTGGGAGTGGAGGCAGTAAAGGGGCTGCCGTGGATGAGGTTCGGTTGGCTGATGCTGCGAAAGGAGAGGTATACGTGTGCTTTGAGGGGCCGTTGGGGGCTCATTTGAAGAGTGAGGTCAGGGAAAAGATTTGGAAGGACGAGTATGTCGAGATATTCTCGTTATTTCCGTTGGACAAATTTAATTTGGATAGGGGAAAGCCGGAAGAGAGTAAAAAGGAGGAGGAAGAGAAGCGGAGGTACAGGTTGATTCCGCGTACGTTTTTCAATTGGCTTCAGGCCTTTGCTATTCTCGCCAGTGTGGTGGGGGAAAAGGCGCCTGAACACTGTTCGGCCCTTTTTTGCTATATGGACGCCATAGGGGAGGCGTATCGGACGTATGGTGGGGTGGCGTGGCTCAGGTACGATGAGCAGTTTCGCCAGAGGAAGGCGGTTAGGCCTAGTATTTGTTGGGACCATAAGGACATTGGTCTGTGGATGCGGTTGATGGCGGCGCCAAAAGGGGTTAGCCAGCCCTTTCGTGGGGCGGCCGGGGGTCCCTCGGCGTCCGATGCGGCTGGAGGGAACAAAAGGGGATGTTGCTGGCAGTTCAATGAGGGATACTGCAAGTATCTTTCGGAGTGCCGTTTCAAACATGAGTGTTCCGGTTGTGGGGGAGCCCATAGTTTTGCGCGGTGTTTCAAGAGGGGTGACCCCGGTGAGGGTGGACGTGATGGAGCCGTTTCTAGAGAATTACCCAAATAAGGGGGCGGCGGCGGTGTTATTGGCCGGTTTTCGAGACTGTTTTCGGATTCCGTGTACAGATGTGGGTTCGGGGGTTGCGGCGCGTAATTTGGCTTCAGCGTTGCAGCGTCCGGAGGTGGTGTCTGACAAGATTGCGAAGGAGGTGGCTGCTGGTAGGGTAGTGGGCCCCTTTTGTAGAGTGTCCATTACCGGATTTGTGGGTTTCGCCTTTGGGATTGGTTCCTAAGAAGGAACCTAACAAATTTCGGCTCATTCACAACTTGTCTTACACGGCTGGGTGTTCCGTGAATGACGGCATTGATGAGGATTTGTGCTCCGTGTCGTATACGTCGTTTGACGAGGCGATTAGGTGGGTGCGGCGTTTTGGGCAAGGGACATTGTTAGCTAAGACGGATATTGAGGCGGCGTTTCGCCTGTTGCCGATTCATCCAGATAGTTTTCGTTTACTTGGTTTTAAGTGGGAGGGGCAGTTTTTTGTGGATTGTTGTTTACCCATGGGGTGTGCGATTTCGTGTTCGTTGTTTGAAATGTTTAGTTCGTTTTTGGATTGGTTAGTGCGGCGAGAGGCGGGATGGAGTTCAGTGTTGCATTACATTGACGATTTTCTGTTTTTAGGCCCGGCTGGGTCAAGGGTGTGTTCGGTGTTGTTGCATACCATGGAGCGGGTGGCGGCGAGTTTT
This sequence comes from Bufo bufo, assembly GCF_905171765.1. NCBI lineage: Eukaryota > Metazoa > Chordata > Amphibia > Anura > Bufonidae > Bufo > Bufo bufo. Next base: position 812,772,141 of record NC_053389.1, read on the forward strand.
GGGGTTCCGTTAGCGCGGGAGAAGACGGAGGGCCCGTCTACAACTGTGAAGTTTTTGGGGATCGTGATCGATAGCGTGGCTATGGAGTGTAGGCTGCCCGAGGATAAGGTGGTTGATTTGTGTAGTGAAGTAGGTTTTTTGCGTAAGGCAAGGAAAGTGCAGCTCAGACGGGTGCAGTTGGTTTTGGGTAAATTGAACTTTGCCTGTAGGATTTTGCCCATGGGGCGAGTTTTTTGTAGGCGTTTGTCCAGGGCCACGGCGGGTGTGAAGGCTCCCTTTCATTTTGTGCGGTTGGGGAGTGAGGTGCGTGCGGATTTGGAAGTGTAGGAGCGTTTTTTGAAGGAATTTAATGGTCGTTCTGTTTGGATGGAGGCGCCCATTTCTAATGTAGATTTGGAATTGTTCACGGACGTGTCGGGAGCATGTGGCTAGGGTGCCTTTTGTCAGGGGCAGTGGAGTGTGGGGATTTGGCCTGAGGAATGGAGGGTTGCCGGGTTGCTTGGGAACCTGGTGTTGTTGGAGTTGTTCCCTATAGTTTTGGCTACTGAGTTGTGGGGAGAGTTGTTGAGGAATAAGCGGGTGCGTTTTTGTTGTGACAATTTGGTGCAGGCGGTGAATAGTCAGTCGGCCAATTCCCCACCAGTGGTGCGGTTGCTTCGGCACCTGGTTCTGAACGGTCTGAGGTTGAATGCTTGTTTTGTGGCAGTGCATGTTCCAGGTGTTGATAATTGCATAGCTGATGCTCTTTCTCGTTTCCAGTGGGATCGTTTTCGCAGTCTGGTTCCGGGCGCGGAAGTGACGGGTCTGCTGTGTCCTCAGTGGCTCTGGAGCGTGGCCTTGGGGTCTTGTTAGACCTGATTCAGCGGTCCGTGAGTAGCAGTACGTAGTCGGCTTATTCTTCTGTGTGGTCTCAGTGGGAGCGTTTGATAGAGCAGGTGGGGGGGTGCAAAGGGGTTGATGATTTTCATTTGTTGCTGGTGTATTTTGTGGGTGTGTCGTTTAGTGCAGGTTTGTCGTTCTCGGCTGCGGCAAAAAGGGTGGCGGCGGTGGCCTTTTGGTTGAGGTTGCGGGGTTTGGCGGATGTTTCAAGAAGTTTTTTGGTGCGGCAGGCTTTGAAGGGGTATCGTCGTAGTGGGGTTCGGAAGGATGTTCGACGTCCGGTTTCTTTTCAGGTGTTGCAGTCGTTGTGGGACCGGGCGGAGACGGTGTGCACGTCTTGGTATGAGGTGTGTTTGTTTCGGGCGGCGTTTTCATTGGCTTTCTTTGGGGCTTTTCGGGTCTCTGAGCTTGTGGCTAACAGTCGAGTGAGTGGTGGTGGTTTGCTGCGGGAGGATGTGAGTGTTGGGGGGGATAAATTGCGGTGTAGGTTGCATAGGTCCAAGACGGACCAGGTGGGTAGAGGGGTGTGCATTTGGTTGCGGCCTCTGCTGGGGTCAGTGTTGTGCCCGGTGCGGTGTTTGGAGGATTTTCTGGAGCTTCGGCCAGGAGGGCCGGCTTCGTTGCTGGTTCATATGGATGGTTCGGCTTTGTCTCGTTATCAATTTGTTGCGGTTTTCCGGAAATGTTTGACAGCGGCGGGTTATTCGGCAAGTGAGTTTGCGTCTCGTTCCTTTCGTATTGGGGCGGGCGCCTTCTTCTTGTTTGGCCTGGATTTTAGGCCATTCTTATGTGTATTGGGGAGCGTTGAGAGCAGACGTGAGGAGGAGCGGACGGCAGTTAGGTTTCCGGCCGGAGATACACTTCCCTGGATAGGTGTCCTGACATTGTGGTTCTGCATGTGGGCGGGAACGATTTGGGTGTCCGCCGCTCGAGGGATGTCATACGTGATGTTAAGTTGGATTTGCTGCGTTTGACTGAGGAGTTCCCGGATTTGCTGGTCGTATGGTTTGATGTGGTGGCAATGAGTTCATGGCGTTTTGCGAGGTCGGTGGATCGCATTAACAAGGCGCGTGCGAAGGTGAACAAGGAGGTGGGGCGCTTTGTGCGGCGGCAGGGCGGTTTTGTGGTACGTCACCGGGAATTGGAGGTTGCTTCACCTCAATTCCTCAGGGCTGATGAGGTTCATCTTAACGAGATTGGGGTGGACTTGTGGGCGCTGGGGCTCCAGGAGGGTTTGGAGACAGCGTTCAGGGTGTGGCGGGACGTCCATAGGTGAGGTGTCTCCTATGTGCGTCAATGGCAGGTTAACGGGGGGTCCTGGAAGGCAATTCTACGTTTTATTAGGTGCATGACACGTTGGAACGTGCATCTTATGTGGTTTGGTAAGCTGAAAGCTGGGGGGCTCCTGTTGGGCTAAATGGCCTACAGGGGTAGAGGAAGATATTGATTCTGGAGGATTCGGTGCCCTTGGGTCGGAGAGTGCGGCCGAGGGTAAAAGATAAGATGTGTGGAGTGAAGATAGCAGCTTGCTTGGGTTGCCTTCTAGGATCCTTCCGCAAAGTGATTGTTGGTACATTGTATTTTGATGTTTGCATATATATCTCATGTTTGCATTATAATGATGTTGGATAATATTGTTGTTTAATAAACGGCTGCTATGGCCTTTCCACCAAGAATTTGGGTTCTGTGTGTTTACTGGGGGAAGGGAGTTGGTGGTGGGAAGGGTCTGGGATGATCTTACCTCCTTAAGTCATTATCCTCACAATGGTGAAACATAAATGTTATCTTTCAAAAATATTGCCCCCTTTTCTAATGGACCCTGATTTGAAGACTTACATCTCTTTGCTGTACAAAGAAGCAAAACCATCAGAGATGTATTAGTTAAGAGCCATTATGTTCCTCCATGTTCTAAATTTCTGTTTGGATCAGTTGACCTGAAATGGCGATATCCTTGTGGCCATTGCTCGTGTGACAATGTACATACTGAAACTTTCTCTACTGTCCCTGGAGCCACATTGGAGGCACTCTCTAACGAATACGGCAATAGACATTGGGTGAGGAAGGGTTTGCAAACATGCGCGCTGGCCCTTTAAGAGGCTGGAGGTGAGTGTCCTATGGTGTCTGGAGCACTGGGCAGCAGCTTGCAGAGAATGCCAGAAGCCAAAATGTCGGGTTGCATAGTGAGTAGCATGGCATCCGTGCTCACAGGGTACCGCAGGAATGTGGAAGGCAAGGGCCGTGGGCCTAAAACTATGTCTGAGAGACTGTATATTAGAGTGGATTCTGTCCATTGCTAAATTTTTAGTAAAAAAAAAAACAACTCTTGCACTTACTAGCCTTTTTAACCAATGAATGTAAAAAACCTGACCGGACGTACTTTGCCACTTCAGAGCTACCGTATATTCAAATGTACAATGTACTATCCTTACTGTTACTACTACTACTACCCTACACAGCCGCACATCTCTGGCCTTGTCTGTCAGGTTTCATACTATATAGATACGGCCTGGCTACTACTATCCCTACTGTTACTACTACTACCCTACACAGCCGCACATCTCTGGCCTTGTCCGTCAGGTTTCATACTATATAGATACAGTCTGGCTACTACTATCCCTACTGTTACTACTACTACCCTACACAGATGCACATCTCTGGCCTTGTCTGTCAGGTTTCATACTATATAGATACGGCCTGGCTACTACTATCCCTACTGTTACTACTACTACCCTACACAGCCGCACATCTCTGGCCTTGTCCGTCAGGTTTCATACTATATAGATACAGTCTGGCTACTACTATCCCTACTGTTACTACTACTACCCTACACAGCCGCACATCTCTGGCCTTGTCAGTCAGGTTTCATACTATATAGATACGGCCTGGCTAC